>NC_088418.1:16174663-16247166 GCF_034236695.1 Oncorhynchus nerka
CGGGTGCTATAAAGGCAGTAGCACCACCACACCGGGTGCTATAAAGGCAGTAGCACCACCACACCGGGTGCTATAAAGGCAGTAGCTCCACCACACCGGGTGCTATAAAGGCAGTAGCACCACCACGCCGGGTGCTATAAAGGCAGTAGCTCCACCACACCGGGTGCTATAAAGGCAGTAGCACCACCACACCGGGTGCTATAAAGGCAGTAGCACCACCACACCGGGTGCTATAAAGGCAGTAGCACCACCACACCGGGTGCTATAAAGGCAGTAGCTCCACCACACCGGGTGCTATAAAGGCAGTAGCTCCAGCACACCGGGTGCTATAAAGGCAGTAGCACCACCACACTGCATGATATAAAGGCAGTAGCACCACCACACCGGGTGCTATAAAGGCAGTAGCACCACCACACCGGGTGCTATAAAGACAGTAGCACCACCACACCGGGTGCTATAAAGGCAGTAGCTCCACCACACCGGGTGCTATAAAGGCAGTAGCACCACCACACCGGGTGCTATAAAGGCAGTAGCTCCACCACAACGGGTGCTATAAAGGCAGTAGCACCACCACACCGGGTGCTATAAAGGCAGTAGCACCACCACACCGGGTGCTATAAAGGCAGTAGCTCCACCACACCGGGTGCTATAAAGGCAGTAGCTCCACCACACCGGGTGCTATAAAGGCAGTAGCACCACCACGCCGGGTGCTATAAAGGCAGTAGCTCCACCACACCGGGTGCTATAAAGGCAGTAGCACCACCACACCGGGTGCTATAAAGGCAGTAGCACCACCACACCGGGTGCTATAAAGGCAGTAGCACCACCACACCGGGTGCTATAAAGGCAGTAGCACCACCACACCGGGTGCTATAAAGGCAGTAGCAGCACCACACCGGGTGCTATAAAGGCAGTAGCTCCACCACACCGGGTGCTATAAAGGCAGTAGCTCCAGCACACCGGGTGCTATAAAGGCAGTAGCACCACCACACTGCATGATATAAAGGCAGTAGCACCACCACACCGGGTGCTATAAAGGCAGTAGCACCACCACACCGGGTGCTATAAAGACAGTAGCACCACCACACTGCATGATATAAAGACAGTAGCACCACCACACTGGGTGCTATAAAGACAGTAGCACCACCACAACGGGTGATATAAAGACAGTAGCACCACCACACCGGGTGCTATAAAGGCAGTAGCACCACCACACCGGGTGCTATAAAGGCAGTAGCACCACCACACCGGGTGCTATAAAGGCAGTAGCACCACCACACTGCATGATATAAAGGCAGTAGCACCACCACACCGGGTGCTATAAAGGCAGTAGCACCACCACACTGCATGATATAAAGGCAGTAGCACCACCACACCGGGTGCTATAAAGGCAGTAGCACCACCACACCGGGTGCTATAAAGACAGTAGCACCACCACACCGGGTGCTATAAAGGCAGTAGCTCCACCACACCGGGTGCTATAAAGGCAGTAGCACCACCACACCGGGTGCTATAAAGGCAGTAGCTCCACCACAACGGGTGCTATAAAGGCAGTAGCACCACCACACCGGGTGCTATAAAGGCAGTAGCACCACCACACCGGGTGCTATAAAGGCAGTAGCTCCACCACACCGGGTGCTATAAAGGCAGTAGCACCACCACGCCGGGTGCTATAAAGGCAGTAGCTCCACCACACCGGGTGCTATAAAGGCAGTAGCACCACCACACCGGGTGCTATAAAGGCAGTAGCACCACCACACCGGGTGCTATAAAGGCAGTAGCTCCACCACACCGGGTGCTATAAAGGCAGTAGCTCCACCACACCGGGTGCTATAAAGGCAGTAGCTCCAGCACACGGGTGCTATAAAGGCAGTAGCACCACCACACTGCATGATATAAAGGCAGTAGCACCACCACACCGGGTGCTATAAAGGCAGTAGCACCACCACACCGGGTGCTATAAAGACAGTAGCACCACCACACCGGGTGCTATAAAGGCAGTAGCTCCACCACACCGGGTGCTATAAAGGCAGTAGCTCCACCACAACGGGTGCTATAAAGGCAGTAGCACCACCACACCGGGTGCTATAAAGGCAGTAGCACCACCACACCGGGTGCTATAAAGGCAGTAGCTCCACCACACCGGGTGCTATAAAGGCAGTAGCTCCACCACACCGGGTGCTATAAAGGCAGTAGCACCACCACGCCGGGTGCTATAAAGGCAGTAGCTCCACCACACCGGGTGCTATAAAGGCAGTAGCACCACCACACCGGGTGCTATAAAGGCAGTAGCACCACCACACCGGGTGCTATAAAGGCAGTAGCACCACCACACCGGGTGCTATAAAGGCAGTAGCTCCACCACACCGGGTGCTATAAAGGCAGTAGCTCCACCACACCGGGTGCTATAAAGGCAGTAGCACCACCACACTGGGGGATTAAAAGCTGCCCTTCAAACAAGCAAAGACAACATCAATGAGGTAGGATATGTCTTCATTCTGAGAGAGGGGTCATGATTCATCAAGTGATCCACATTCATGATGTTTGAACTGGAGCTTTGCAGACACACCGCCGAGGTGAAAAGTCAGCTAAGTTGACAATGACACCGGGCATAGAGAATCCTCGCTTCAACAAAAACAGCGTTTTAAAGAATCACTGGAAGAGAAAAACCATGAATAAAACATGGGTGATTCTACTTCTCTTCTTGCTGAGAAGGTGATTGTGCTACTTGACTATAATTAGGCAGACAGCGCTATTTACCATAAAAGTGTATGTAACTTAGAAATGGCATAGCCTCCTGCTTTAAAATAGTGGAAACCAGTATTGCAGAGATCAGAGGTGATTCTGTAAAGCATGGGTAGGCTACCCTGGTCCTGGACAGCCGCAGGCACTTCACGTTTTTGATTTAACAGGCCTGGAAGACCAGGTATGTTGAAGTTAGGCAATCACTGAACTGACCCATTAGCTCAGCTGGTCAGGTGTGGTCCCTAGTTGGAATGAAATCCTGCGGCACTCCAGGAACAGGGTTGCCTACCCCTGCTGTAAAGCATGCACAAGTCCATTTACAAATCCAACAATATCCAGACAGAGGGCAAGACTACTACTTGGTTCTGATATCGACTCTCAGCTGCTCATGTTGGAGGCAGTAGTTTATTTCCACTGCAAGGTCCTGAGCCTGGCAAGATGTGGAACATCGACACAGCTCTTATTGTCTCTCTCTGATTGACAGTGCATTGTTTTTATTGAGTAGAGGACAGTGTTTGTGTGGATGCCTGCCTGTCTGTCTTAGCTGAATATTGGAATACTTTCACTCCAGGCAGCACAGTATTATCCTCCATGGAAGCAGGGAGGCCAAGGATACTACTCTCGGATTTGGAAACATGGGGGGATTGTCTCGGGAACTTTGAAAGGGGTGAAAAAAAATCTTCAGACATAAATCACGAGTTTGGTTAGGCGAGGCTTAAAATGGGGGGCCTTGAAAAAGAATAATCCCTTTAAAAACATGACAGAGGCGAACACAATGCGGACGCAGATAGCTCGGGTAATTATAGCCACAGCCAGTCAGTGGTGGAAAGCGTGAAACGCTAACGTTAGCTGACATGGTGCATACAAACTACTCACTTGCAATATACACTCAATGAAAGTAGTCCGTGAGAAAGTAGTCCTCCATCTATCTAGCTAGAAATGTTCTGTCCGGTGAGGAAGTTTACGCCAGGGCACTAACGCATAAGGTTCGGGACGAATTTCCTACTCCATTTCTGCCTATAGCAACCGATGCTTGTACCTTTCCAGACATGTATGTCACAACATTGTTCGTGTGGGATGCAACTTGTCTCCCTGTGGAGACTGAAAGAATACAGGGTTCACATAGTAGAAGGCTACATATGTAGGATCTTAATTTGATCAATCTTTTGTTGCCCGAGAACTTTCCTGCACAGCACGAAATGCAAACTTGTAGTGTATTCAAGTTTTTTTAAAAGGTCATAAAAGCCTTTTGGTCTCAGACTTTGCGCTCCGTACCGCTTGCCATGCGGTAGCAGAGAGAACAGTCTATGACTTGGGTGAATGTCATTGTATGCTGTAGCGTTAAGATTTCCCTTCACAGGAACTAAGAGGCCAAGCCTGAAACATGAAAAACAGCCCCAGACCATTATTCCACCTTCAAACTTTACAGTTGGCACTATGCATTAGAGCAGGTTCTCCTGGCATCCGCCAAACACAGATTTGTAAGTTGGACTGCCAGATTGTGAAGCGTGATTCATCACTGCAGAGAATGCGTTTCCACTGGTCCAGAGTCCAATGGCGGCGAGCTATACACCACTCCAGCCGATGCTTGGCATTGTACATGGTGATGTTAGGCTTGTGTGTGGCTGCTCGGCCATGGAAACCCATTTCATGAAGCTCCCAACGAACAGTTCTTGTGCTGATGTTGCTTCCAGTGGCAGTTTGGAACTTGGCAGTGAGTGTTGCAACCGAGAACAAGGATCAGCAGTCCCATTCTGTGAGCTTATTTGGCCTACCACTTTGCAGCGGAGTCGTTGTTGCTCCTAGAAGTTTCCACTTCACAATAACATCACTTACATTTGACCGGGGCAGCTCTAGCAGGGCAGAAATTTGACGAACTGACTTGTTGGAAAGGTGGCATCCTATGACGGTGCCACATTGAACGTCACTGAGCTCTCCAGTAAGGCCAATCTACTGACAATGTTTGTCTATGGAGATTGCCTGGCTGCAACGGGTGTGTCTGAAATAGCCGAGCCTACTAATTTGAAGGGGTGTCCACATACTTCTGTATACATCGTGTATGTGATGTATTTCCACCAAATAGACTTAAGTTTTCATGTACTGAATAAAAATCTTAAGTTTCCATCACATTTTCATCTCTACCGATAGTTTTGTCAATAAAAACTTTTGCGTTAAATAGCAAATGTGCCTACTCTGGTCTTGGCGTGTTGCTCTAGCCAACACCTCGCAGGTAGACTAGTTTACTTGATGAGAATATTCATATTTATCAAACGGCAGTCAATCATCAATCATAATGTCACCAGAATAAGACCCTCAATATTATTGGAAACGAGCATCAAACCTTGCACTTTCACCACCCTGTGAAGTTCATCATAACTTAATTCATCTGTAGCCAAATACACTGCATGCTTTCCCAAGTCGTAGTAGGAGGACCACACTATTGTCATCATGTGACTTCAAGTTTAATTCGATATGATGGTTATTATATACATTTTTGCGCAGAAAGGCGTTTCTACTGGCATTTCTCACATAATTAATTTTACCAACACAAAAAAGATCCCACCATGTCAAATGAACAAATTATCAGAGTAGCCGAAACTTCACTGCTGTCATGATTTTTTTCTTTCTATGCCTTTACTCGCATTAAAACTGTGGATGAAAAAGTATTTCGTGTTAGAACAGCTTTCCCTCCAGGTTGCAATGGCAGAGGCATCTGTCCATGTGAACTTGAGCAAGTTCACCTAACCCTAATTTGCTCCATGGGCGCCATACTACTACGGCTGACACTAAAGAAAACAATACATTTCACTGCACCTATCCAGTGTGTGACAATAAAACCAGGGGGTGACAGTATGCCGGTGTGGTCCGGTACGGTGTCCCAGAAACATAAATAGTGGGGGAACGCCGTACCATAAAACATGAGCCTATCACAATAATTATAACACTTTTTATCATTACCGCATGTCAGAGGCATGAAACATGAGTGAATGGACTTGAAAACTGGTGGTATAGCCTACGTTTCAATATGCGGTTCTGCCAAGGCAGAGATGAGTGGTCGACACCGAGACGCGTGCGGACAGTAGTGGACACATACATTATATACTGTATATACACTGAGTAGACCAAACATTAGGACCACCTTCTTAATATTGAGTTGCACCCCGTTTTGCCCTCAGAACAGCCTCAATTTGTCAGGGCATGGACTCTCAAACCAGTGCGCCCGGCACCTACTACTCGTTCAAAGACACTTAAACACTTTGTCTCAATTGTGTATCTATTAAAACAATTAAAAAGTGAATTTCAGACCTAACGACAATCACAAAAAAACCTTGAGGAAAATTCACAACAAGGCTAAAGGATTTATGTCATAATTTTAAACATTTTTATGTTACATCTAAAAGAGTGAACATGAACATACTGCCATGAACATTTTGACCAACTCCTGGGCATTATCAGCATTGTTGTGCATGGATTGTGTGGGTATCTACATAATGTTAAGCCAGTTGATTTGTAACAAAAGCCGTACTGTATGTATATTTATGTAATTGTCTGCTATAGTACTCTGGTTTCCATTAGGACCTCATACAATTGCAACATTTCAATTAAACCAATACAACTGGATCCCTGGACTGATGATTTTTAATAGAAGATTAAGGCCAGCATTGTACAACTATCAAAATAGCATAATAATTCACAACATCAAATTCCGTGTGTGTTCATGTCAGACGATTAGGAGTGGATCTGCAGAAGCAGTGCTATACACACAGTAGACTATAAAACAAAGCCAGTCTAACATCCTCAAGCTAGCCTGTCACCTCACTTAGCGCAGCCAACTTCTCTGTCGAGATAGAAATGCTAGCAATTTGTGAGTTCAGGCGAGATTCCGAGCACTGAACTGAACGACACCATCATTTCCACCCAATGACAAATCTGGTATTCGTTTAACTTGTGCTTTTTTTTTGTCACACTTATTCCAAGCCTGTCATAGCATTTCATAATTCATTTGTGGTGTTCGAACAAGCATGTACAATTCTATTTAGGTTTAATGAATCAGCTGGTGACCTTTCCTATGGAATGTATTAATTCACACAGCCCATTCAGCGCAAACTCTTTATACCACTCTTTCGCATATTATGCTTAAACCTTCAGCACATTTGCCTCCAAAGTGGCGCAGCTGTCTAAGGCACACCATTGCACAATTGGACCAGCGTCGTCCGGGTTAGGGGAGGGTTGGACAGTGTTCCCCCCGACACATTGGTGCGGCTGGCTTCCGGGTTAAGCGAGCAGTGTGTCAAGAAGCAGTGCGGCTTGGCAGGGTCGTGTTTCTGGGGATGCATGGCTCTCGACCTTTGCCTCTCCCGAATGTGTAGGGGAGTTGCAGCGATGTAACTACCAACTGGATAACACGAAATTGGGGAGATAATGTACCAAAAAAATATCAAAAAAATATCAACAATCAACTACGGACAGACAATGCTTTTCTGTTAGTTTTTTTTTTTACTGAAACGTCACCCTAGATCGGAGGAGAGCTGACGTGACACCTATGCTTATTAGTCCTCATAATTGTTTCTTTGCACTTTCAAGTACTTTTACTGAATTGTTCTTAGCAACTGATGTTCAATACAGAAATAAAATAAATTGGAAAAACCTTGAAATAAATCTAAATCTTAAAATACCAATTTAAATATGAATGTTCCCTTTCTTCTGAAGGTTCATTGCCAAAACGGGGGTGACAGTGATTACCATGCTGAGGGTGTCCCTCAAGCATCACTAAAAAAAGAGAGGCTGGTGGAATTTCTCCCTCCACACTAATGATGGTGCCCAGCAATCCCAGGGCAATAAAAAGAGGGCATTATTTTAAAGAATGGGATGCAATGAGGACAAAGGAAGGAGGACACAGCCCCAGTAGTTTATGGTGGGTAATTACCAAGCGAATAATGTTCAATAGTAGCCTCCACACGCCCCAGGAGTACTACAGGCTGATGAAACATTTAATAGCGGGAGTTAACGTCTTTATAGATGAATTCAACCGTATGTTCACATCTTAAATAAACCAGTGGGATGTTGACAGATTCTTGGATCCAATGTCCTTTGGTGAAGAACAATGCAAGAGCAACTTCTGTAGAGACAGAGGCACGTCTCAATGAGAAGTGTTTGGGAGATGTCCTAAGGAAGATGCTAGTGCCTTCTACCCCATATCTAAACCTGTGTTAGGAGGTTGTTGCAGGGGGGTGGCAACGTTGAAAGAACTAACCGGTCTGCTTACGCCTCTGTGAACAGACATTCATCCCTACTAGAGGTCAACCGATTAAATCGGAATGGCTAATTAATTAGGGCCGATTTCAAGTTTTCATAACAATCGGAAATCGGTATTTTTGGACACCGATTTGGCTGATTTAAAAATAAAATGTAAAAAATTACACCATTAAATAATATTTTATTAACTAGGCAAGTCAGTTAAGAACACATTCTTATTTTCAATGACGGCCTAGAAACGGTGGGTTCACTGCCTTGTTCAAGGGCAGAACAACATATTTTTACCTTGTCAGCTCAGGGATTCAATCTTGCAACCTTATAGTTAACTAGTCCAACGCTCTAACCAGCTGCCTCATGAGGAGCCCGCCTGTTACACGAATGCAGTAAGCCAAGGTAAGTTGCTAGCTAGCATTAAGCTTATCTTATAAAAAACAATCAATCATAATCACTAGTTAACTACACATGGTTGATGATATTACTAGTTTATCTAGCGTGTCCTGCGTTGCATGTAATCGATGCGGTGCGTATTCGCGAAAAAGGACTGTCGTTGCTCCAATGTGTACCTAACCATAAACATCAATGCCTTACTTAAAATCAATACACAGAAGTATATATTTTTAAACCTGCATATTTAGCTAAAAGAAATCCAGGTTAGCAGGGAATATTAACCAGGTGAAATTGTGTAACTTCTCTTGCGTCCTTTGCACACAGAGTCAGTGTATATGCAACTGTTTGGGCCGCCTAATTTGCCAGAATTTTACGTAATTATGACATAACATTGAAGGTTGTAAAATATAACAGGAATATCTACTTATGGATGCCACCCGGAACGGTTCCGTATTTTACTGAAAGAATAAACGTCTTGTTTTCGAGACGATAGTTTCCGGATTCGGCCATATTAATGAACTAAGGCTCGTATTTCTGTGTGTTATTGTAACGGTGTTCGTCTGTTGAATGAAGAGAGTCGGACCGAAATGCAGCGTGTAGGTTACTCATGACTTTAATGAAAGAATACGTACATGAAATAACTGTGAGAATACAAAACAACAAACGGAACGTGAAACTAATTACAGCCTATCTGGTGACTATAACACAGAGACAGGACAAACACCCACGAAATACAAAGCGAAACAGGCTGTCTAAATACGGTTCTCAATCAGAGACAACGACAAGCACCTGACTCTGATTGAGAACCGCCTCAGGCAGCCAAGCAAAACTAGACACACCCCTAAACAGCCGCGATCCCAACTATACAAACCCCAAAACGAAAACAACATATAAACCCATGTCACACCCTGGCCTGACCAACTATATAACGAAAACACAAAACACTATGACCAAGGCGTGACAGTTATCATGTTATAACTAAGTCTATGATTTGATAGAGCAGTCTGACTGAGCGATGGTAGGCACCAGCAGGCTCGTAAGCATTCATTCAAACAGCACTTACATGGGTTTTGCCAGCAGCTCTTCGCAATGCTTCAAGCATTGCGCTGTTTATGACTTCAAGCCTATCAACTCCCGAGATTAGGCGGGGTGTGCGTTAATGGGTAACGCTGCTTCGAGGGTGGCTGTTGTCGATGTGTTCCTGGTTCGAGCTCAGGTAGGGGCGAGGAGAGGGACAGAAGCTATACTGTTACACTGGCAATACTAAAGTGCCTATAAGAACATCCAATAGTCAAAGGTATATGAAATACAAATGGTATAGAGACAAATAGTCCTATAATTCCTATAATAACTACAACCTAAAACTTCTTACCTGGGAATATTGAAGAATCATGTTAAAAGGAGCCACCAGCTTTCATATGTTCTCATGTTCTGAGCAAGGAACTTAAACGTTATCTTTCTTACATGGCACATATTGCACTTTTACTTTCTTCTCCAACACTTTGTTTTTGCATTATTTAAACCAAATTGAACATGTTTCATTATTTATTTGAGGCTAAATTGATGTATTGATGTATTATATTAATGTTAAAATAAGTGTTGATTCAGTATTGTTGTAATTGTCATTATTACAAATAAAAATAAATAAAAAAAATTAAAAAATCGGCATCTGCTTTTTTTGGTCCTCCAATAATCGGTATCGGTAGTGAAAAATCATAAATCGGTCGACCTCTAATCCCTACACCCACACCACCCTACGTGTAAACTGGTTGTCAGGACCCAACCTGGAAAATCTCCCACACACAAAAAAATGAGGGTTCCTCAAGAGTTCTTTAGGAAGAGTGATGGTTCTATGTGGAACCATAATGACTCAAAGAACCCTTTGAGCTCTTGATGGTTCTTTGCATTTAAAAAAGGGTTCTTTCCTCCTTTATTGAACATGTAAATATAGGGGAAGCATCTCAGAGTATTTTGGGGTGTGGTTTGTGCACAGATCTTTTTGTGCAACTGTGAGTGAGAGTGTCCTTCCAGTTTATCTAACATGTTGTGTTTAGCTATTGCATGTTATATATGACTATAGCCAGTGATGGTGTCTTGTGAAAGACTTCTATATGGCCTTGTGTCAATTAAAAACACAAAGTGGTTATCAATTCTCTCCTCTGTTCCAGTTACTGTAGCTCACTAGATTCAACTAGAACAATAATAACACCTAGGCAAGTTTAATAATATAATATGGCTGACCAGAATTAAATATACTGGTTCTACAAAAGGATCTCCATTTCACCCTATAAATATACACTAATACTCTACCATCATGTGTGGAGTTTTAGGAAAAGGCATGCTCTCATTAGAGAGTTTTTAAAAAAGCATACAGCATCCACAGATTCCCTATTCAAATGGATAGCGTGAATTTTTCGGCCAGACTTTTTAATTGCATGTCATCCATTAACTTCAAAGTGGCGTTGACAAGGCTTTGCTGGATCCGTAAACCCCACTCACATCCCCACGCTCTGTACTCATTAGAGGCTCTCCCTCCTCATCCTGCTCTTTCTCATGTAGCCTAGTAGTGCCCATCGCATCTCTTCCTGAATGTTTCTTGCTTTGAGATTAAGTAGAAGTAAAACGACTGCTGGTAACAATCAACCCAAATGATGTATGATGCAGTCTCCACCTCTGATCCTGTCTTAACCATGAGAATATGTATCTGTGTGGTATAATGGTTGTTACTGTCATTTTTGCTACCACACTGCCAATATATTGTCCTTTTGAGTGGCCAATTTTTTTTTTTACTAATCCTGTGTCTATTTCCCAGCTTGACTCTACAACCAAAGCCATGAAACAATATGTTCAAGTGTACAGTACGCCCACAGAGAAGTATCCCAATACCATATGGATTTTATAAAGCCAATTGATTTTTAAAAAATGACTGAAGGACCTGTAGGAGTTCTCCTAATGTTCTAAAAGACAAGCCTGTTTGGACTGCCTCTGACAGTTGGATGTTTGGACTGCCTCTGACAGTTGGATTCCAAAGTAAGAGATAAATACACCCTTTTCCAGGACACGACACACTCACGTCGCGCACAAATGCCCGCAACTCTTGGCTGCGGTAAGAAAGTCATTGCCATCTGCGCCCATTCAACATAAATCTAGTCTATGTTTTTATTACTTCTAAACAAAATGGCTTTTGGGGGATCTCATACACTCACAATGATGTTTCGATTCTTGCTTGAACAGTCGCTAAGATTATATTTGGTTGTGATCTTTGCAAAATAACTATTTGGGATGCAGCGGTCGTTAGCTAGAATGCTAGCGCTCATTGATATAGGCTGTAGCAAAAGCTAGTCAAAGAGCCATTTTACTGGTTGAAGTTGAAGTGTATTCAAGTATAATGCAGTTGATTTGATTTGATGACAAACATTATATTAAGCAAGACAATCATACGAGCCTTAAAATCCAATTATAATCCAAAAGTAGTGTGAAATGCATTCATAAGCAGCATGTAAATATAGGCTTTTTTTTTGCTGGTGTTCTATATTAACTCCTTGTTCTGCCACCAACTTGCGTGCATCACCATCGTGCGACAATGTTTTGTAAACACAGAAAGAGGTCTATACTCTAGCTCAGTGTTACTCCATTTTTTTTGTAAGGGGCCACTTTGGGTGAGACAATCATTCAGAGAGCTGCACAGATCTTTAATTTGTTATACTTTTTCCTTCCAATATTATCAAATTGAGAGCAAATTCAGAGCATTAGAGTACATGCAATTGATTTGATGTACAGCACATCAGAAATATATACATACACACATCAAATAAGCTACATCACATGTACACTACCGGTCAAAAGTTTTAGAACATCTACTCATTCAAGTTTGTTTCTTTATTTGTACCATTTTCTACATTGTAGAATAATAGTGAAGACATCAAAACTATGAAATAACACATGGAATAATGTAGTAACCAAAAAAGTTACGAACATTTTTGAGATTCTTCAAATAGCCACCCCTTGGCTTGATGACAGATTTGCACACGCTTGGTATTCTCTCAACCAGCTTCATGAGGTAGTCACCAGGAATGCATTTCAATTAACAGGTGTGCATTCTAAAAAAGTTAATTTGTGGAATTGATTTACTTCTTAATGCATTTGAGACAATCAGTTGTGTTGTGACAAGGTAGGGGGTATACAGAAGATAGCCCTATTTGGTAAAAGACCAAGTCCATATTATGGCAAGAACCGCTCAAATAGGCAAAAAGAAACAACAGTCCATCATTACTTTAAGACATGAAGGTCAGTCAATCCGGAAAATTTCAAGAATAGTGAACGTTTCTTCAAGTGCAGTTGCAAAAACCATCAAGCGCTATGATTAAACTGGCTCTCATGAGGACTGCCACAGGAATGGAAGACCCAGAGTTACCTCTGCTGAAGAGGATAAGCTCATTAGGGTAACCTGCCAGAAATTGCAGCCCAAATAAATGCTTCACTGAGACATCAACATCAACTGTTCAAAGGAGACTATGTGAATCAGGCCTTCACGGTTGTATGGTTGCAAAGAAACCACTACTAAAGGACACCAATAATAAGAAGAGACTTGCTTGGGCCAAGAAACACGAGCAATGGACATTAGACCGGTGTAAATTTGTCCTTTGGTCTGGAGTCCAACTTTGAGATTTTTGGTTCCAACCTCAGTCTTTGTGAGACGCGGTGTGGGTGAACAGATGATCTCTGCATGTGTATTTCCCACCATAAAGCACGGAGGAGGAGGTGTTATGGTGTGGAGGTGCTTTGCTGGTGACACCGTCTGTGATTTATTTAACAAGCATGGCTACCACAGCAATACACTGTCCCATCTGGTTTGGGCTTAGTGGGACTATCTTTTGTTTTTCAACAGGACAATGACTCAACACACCTCCAGGCTGTGTAAGGGCTATTTTACCAAGAGGGAGAGTGATGGAGTGCTGCATCAGATGACCTGGCCTCCACAATCCCCCAACCTCAACCAAATTGAGATGGTTTGGGATGAGTCGGACCGCAGAGTGAAGGAAAAGCAGCCAACAAGTGCTCAGCATATGTGGGAACTCCTTCAAGACTGTTGGAAAAGCATTCCAGGTGAACCTGGTTGAGAGAATGTCAAGAGTGTCCAAAGCTGTCATCAAGGCAAAGGGTGGCTATTTGAAGAATCTCAAATATGAAAAATATGTTGATTTGTTTAACACTTTTTTGGTTACTACATGATTCCATGTGTTATTTCATAGTTTTGATGTCTTCACTATTATTCGACAACGTAGAAAATAGTAAAAATAAAGTAAAACCCTTGAATGAGTAAGTGTTCTAAATATTTTGACCAGTTGGATGAGTGAAAAATGTCCCTTCTGCTCCTTGACTGGATTAATTTGAAATCTATTGTCTGTATTTGCTATCCTTGTGAGGCAATCCAGGTGTGAATTTTTTGTCAGTTTCTCTGTTTTTGTTTCACAATATTCATTGTTGAAAATGTTGCTTCACATGAATAAGTCCTGACAAAAAAAATGGATGTCAACTTTTACACACACTGCTTCAGAAGTGGATACTCTGTCTGACAAGGCTCCAGAAATGAGTAACACCTGCTCCTAGTCATTTGCCTGCAGCTCCACTATCTCACTCTCTATTTCAGCACAGTCAGGACAGAGGCTTGTGATGACTGGGGTCAGAGAAAGGGAATCTTAATGAAGTTGAAAAACTCCTTGTACTTGATGATATCCTTGAATCTTGACTCAGACTCCAACTCTTTCAACACACGCACAAATGCATCAAAGTGAACATGTTGCCGTATGTCTGGGTTGGATGTGGCTCTGAGTTTGGGGAAATGAACAATCTGTCTGTCAGGTATGAACAGTGTGGTGATTTTATTTTGAAATGCTGTGACCACATGCAGCATTTTGCCCAGAGTTTTATCTTTCCCTTGGAGCTGGAGATTCACCGTGTTCAGGTGGTAGGTGATGTAAGTTAAAACAGCTTTAATATCCACTCTGGATCATCCAGCTCTGGCTCCTCTCTCCCCTTGCTTGCAACAAATTCCCAGATTTGAGGGAGGAGAGAGAGAAATCTTTCTAAAACTCTGCCACAAGACAGCCATCTCACCTCATTGTGAAATAGCAAGTTGCCGTATTCTGTCTGGTATTCCTCCAGCAAGTCGCAGAACTGCTGGTGATTCAGTGCCCTCGCAATAATAATGTTCACCACACGCACGACTTGCTGCATCACATCCTGCAAGTCACAGTCTGAGTTTAACCAGAAGTGTTTCCTGATGAATGATACAATGAAAGGTAACACATTCGGGAATATCGTCTCTCTTTCTCATCAGGCCTGAGTCCCTTCTCCTTGACTTGCATGTTTGGGGTGCCGTCAGTGCACACAGACGCCAGATTGACCAGTCAATATTATGAAATCTGCAACAAAATGTAACAAGGGCTTTCAGAATATCCTCTCCCTGAAGGTGCAGTAAACGTAAAAGTTCCTCTCTGAACGACTCGTTTTGAGGGAAGCGGACCCAAACACATAATTGAGTAATGTCACTTACATTAGTGCTTTCGTCAAGCACAATAATGAAACACGGCACCAACAGTAATCAGTTGCTTACCGACGTCCTCGCCGATTTCTTCTATGCGTCTAGTTAGAGTCGAGTCAGAGCCGCAGTCCCTTAATTTGCTTTAAAATAGCTTCCTTGTTTGGGAAATCAGCATACAATATTTTGGCTGAGGCCAAAAAAACATTCTTTGACAATCTCCGCGTCTGTGAAGGCCTTCTTGTTTCTCGCGAGTATCCAAGCAATCTCATGTTGCCTCTGTCGTCTTCTCTGCAACAGTGTTAGATCTGTCCATCATTTGTTGTTGTCCTTTGAGCTGTCCTTTGAGTTGTGTTATTTTGATGTTTCTGAGGTTGCTTTGTGGCGGATATGTTGTGTCAAAGTGGGCAATGTGTGACTGGAAATGTCGCTCAAAATTTTCTCGTTGAAAACAATTGACTGTCTAATGGCAAATAAGACAAAGTGAGCTAGTCCCATCATGCAAGTATAAAATAAATACTTGTCTCTCCATTTCTCTTGGAACTTTGTGTTCTTCTTGAATTGACCGTATCCTTCTCTTAGCCACCGGAGCCATGTTAGCCACGTTAGCTACATTAGCTAACTGCATTTTCCCGCAGCCATATTCCTGATTCTCCGGTGGTTGTTCCTTCATAGCTGTCATGTTGTTCTCCAGCTCTTCCCCCTCATTTTCATTGTCCATAGATTTACGTTTATTTTTTACAACGAAGTCAATCCATGTCGACCAAACTGCAAAATTAGCTAGTAGCAAACTTATATGTGTCAGTTGCTGTAGCTGAGCAGTTGAGTTCTATTTCGGCAAACGTTCTATTTCGGCCTTTCTGTTCAAAAGCTGCGCTATACTGCCATCTATCTGCCATCCAGGGAACAATAAATCAAATCAAGTTTATTTGTCACATACACATGGTTAGCAGATGTTAATGCGAGTGTAGAGGTATGCTTGTGCTTCTAGTTCCGACAATGCAGTAATAACCAACGAGTAATCTAACCCTAACAATTCCAAAACTACTACCTTATACACACAAGTGTAAAGGGATAAAGAATATGTACATAAAGATATATGAATGAGTGATGGTACAGAATGGCATAGGCAAGATGCAGTAGATGGTATCGAGTACAGTATATACATATGAGATGAGTATTGTAGGGTATCTAAACAAAGTGGCATAGTTTAAAGTGGCTAGTGATGCATGTCTTACATCAAGATGCAGTAGATGATATAGAGTACAGTATATACATATAAGATGAGCAATGTAGGGTATGTAAACATTATATTAAGTAGTATTGTTTAAAGTGGCTAGTGATATATTTTACATCATTATGAAATCAATTCCCATTATTGAAGTGGCTGGAGTTGAGTCAGTGTGTTGGCAGCAGCCACTCAATGTTAGCGGTGGCTGTTTAACAGTCTGATTTGTTGAGGATCAGCGGGGTGGAGATGTTGTTACCTACCCTTACCACCCGGGGGCGGCCCGTCAGGAAGTCCAGTACCCAGTTGTACAGGGCGGGGTCGAGACCCAGGGTCTCGAGCTTGATGACGAGTTTGGAGGGTACTATGTTGTTAAATGCTGAGCTGTAGTCGATGAACAGCATTCTCACATAGGTATTCCTCTTGTCCAGATGGGTTTGGGCAGTGTGCAGTGTGATTGCGATTGCATCGTCTGTGGACCTATTTGGGCGGTAGGCAAATTGGACTGGGTCTAGGGTGTCAGGTAGGGTGGAGGTGATATGGTCCTCGACTAGTCTCTCAAAGCACTTCATGATGACGGAAGTGAGTGCTACGGGGCGGTAGTCCTTTAGCTCAGTTATCTTAGCTTTCTTGTGAACAGGAACAATGGTGGCCCTCTTGAAGCATGTGGGAACAGCAGACTGGGATACGGATTGATTGAATATGTCCGTAAAACACACCAGCCAGCTGGTCTGCACATGCTCGGAGGACGCGGCTGGGGATACAGTCTGGGCCTGCAGCCTTGCGAGGGTTAACACGTTTAAATGTTTTACTCACGTCGGCTGCAGTGAAGGAAAGTCCGCAGGTTTTGGTTGTGGGCCGTGTCAGTGGCACTGTATTGTCCTCAAAGCAGGCAAAAAAGTGATTTAGTCTGTCTGGGAGCAAGACATCCTGGTCCGTGACGGGGCTGTTTTTTTTGTCATCCGTGATTGACTGTAGACCCTGCCACATACCTCGTGTCTGAGCTGTTGAATTGCGACTCTACTTTGTCTCTATACTGACGCTTAGCTTGTTTGATTGCCTTGCGGAGGGAATAGCTACACTGTTTGTATTCAGTCATGTTTCTAGTCACCTTGCCCTGGTTAAAAGCAGTGGTTTGCGTTTTCAGTTTCACACGAATGCTGCCATCAATCCACGGTATCTGTTTTGGGAATGTTTTAATCGTTGCTATGGGAAAGACATCGTCAAAGCACTTTCTAATGAACCCGCTCACCGAATCAGCGTATTGTTGTTGTTGGAAGCAATGCGGACCATATCCCAATCCACGTGATCGAAGCAGTCTTGAAGTGTAGAATCAGATTGGTCGGACCAGCGTTGAACAGACCTGAGCGTGGGAGCTTCTTCTTATTAGTTTCTGTCTGTAGGCAGGGAGCAACAAAATGGAGTCGTGGTCAGCTTTTCCGAAAGGAGGGCGGGGCAGGGCCTTATATGCATCGCGGAAGTTAGAATAGCAATGATCCAGGGTTTTACCAGCCCTGGTTGCGCAATCGATATGCTGATACATTTTAGGGAGTCTTGTTTTCAGATTAGCCTTGTTAAAATCCCCAGCTACAATGAATGCAGCCTCAGGATATGTGGTTTCCAGTTTGCAAAGAGTCAAATAAAGTTTGTTCAGGGCCATCAATGTATCTGCTTGGTGGGGGGGATATATACGGCTGTGATTATAATTGAAGAGAATTCCCTTGGTAGACAATGCGGTCGACATTTGATTATGAGGAATTCTAAGTCAGGTGAACAGAAGGACTTGCATTCCTGTATGTTGTTATGATCACACCACGTCTCGTTAATCATAAGGCATACCCCCCCCCCCCCCGCCCCTCTTCTTACCAGAAAGATGGTCGTTTCTGTTGGCGTAATGCGTGAAGAAACCAGCTGGCTGTACCGACTCCGATAGCGTCTCTCGAGTGAGACATGTTTCCGTGAAGCAAAGAACGTTACAGTCTCTGATGTCTCTCTGGAATGCTACCCTGAGGTCATGCACAGAAACATTCAAAGTCAAATGCAGCATCAGCAAAAAGATCTGCTCCAATTCTCTCAGCCAGACAGACAACATCATGGATCGTTAAAAAAAATAGACAGGGTACCTATGAATGTAGAAAGATCGCTTTCTACTTGGTCACCTCTCATAAAAACCTCCTGTTTTTGGGGGCGGCTAAAACCAGGATTTGGTCAATCAGTAAGGTGCATTATCCTCATGATTCCTGTATGGAAGGTGTCTGACCTGGCCCTTGTAGCCTCACTGCTGTGATGAGTGAGCCACTCTCCTCTCCCCCACCCCATGTGCTCAAGAGAAAAATGCATTCTGATTGTATAACATTTCAAATATTCAGCTCAATAGCAACTCTTTTTACAATAGCGCGTGAAATGGGCACCGGCCATTGCGAGGGCATAGGCCTATTGGTCTCGTGGGTAGTAGCTCACAACTTCAAAGTGCTTTAGGACATTACATTTACTATTGGATGAATAGATGGCTACCGGCATTGGGCAATCTAGTTCAAATCAAATGTATTTATATAGCCCTTCTTACATCAGCTGATATCTGCTGATAAGCTGATAAGATGATAAGTGCTGTACAGAAACCCAGCCTAAAACCCCAAACAGCAAGCAATGCAGGTGTAGAAGCACGTTGGCTAGGAAAACCTCCCTAGAAAGGCCAAAACCTAGGAAGAAACCTAGAGAGGAACCAGGCTATGAGGGGTGGCCAGACCTCTTCTGGCTGTGCCGGGTGGAGATTATAACAGTTAATGTGTTTTGAGTTTCCACTTCCTCAGGTGTTAAACCCCAAATTAATTAGCCTATCTTATATGTGCAATATGTAATTAATCTCTATAAAAATCTCTATAGTATCTCTAAAGTAAAATATACCTATAGTCTAACTATATTGAATCATGCATTCCTGCTTGGATGTGTTAAATGAAACAAAGTATTTCCTGAATACTTCAGTAGTCTATTTATTATACTTCTTAATAAAGCACTATGAATTACTTTATAAGATAATTACTTATGATGTGGATCTGCCCCAAATCGTGGACTGGTGCCACCACCTGTAAAAGTTAGCAGCACCAGTGATACCAGGGAAACATGTTAGTTTGGAGACCTGTAATGCAATGAACATTTAGGGGAGGTGCTGATTCAGAAAAACTCATTTGCAATATAGCCTAAGTCGGTAGCTTGGCTTTTATAATGTATAAAGATTTTTTATTTCACCTTTATTTAACCAGGTAGGCCAGTTGAGAACAAGTTAGTAGTAGTAGCTTAAGCACACAGACAGACAGCAAGAGACAAAGAATAAGAAGCAGCACAGAGTGACAGCAGAGAAGATACTGAGACTGGTAGACAGCACAATAGGGAGGCAGATGGTGAGTTGGCGGCACACGCAGTAATGTGTGTTGGTGTGGATAAAATATCAGGGCTGAATTCTTGTCCCATACGCCCATGGTAGTAGTGGTAGAAGTACTTAGAGTCAGTAAGCTAGGGAGGCCTTTGACTTAAATGTTTTCAACACTCGGTGTTAATGGAAAACACTTCCAGAAAGAGCAGTATTTCCATTGATACATCCTTGAGATGTTTCTACAACTTCATTGGAGTTCACCTGTGGTAAATTCAATTGGTTGGACATGATTTGGAAAGGCACACGCCTGTCTATATGAAGGTCCAACAGTTGACAGTGCATGTCAGAGCAAAAACCAAGCCATAAGGTCAAAGGAGTTGTCCATAGAGCTCTGAGACAGGATTGTGTAGAGGCACAGATCTGCGGAAGGGTAACAAAACATTTATGCAGCATTGAAGGTCCCCAAGAACACAGTGGCCTCCATCATTCTTAAATGGAAGAAGTTTGGAACCACCAAGACTCTTCCTAGAGCTGGCTGCCCGGCCAAACTGAGCAATCAGGAAAGTAGGGCCTTGGTCAGGGAGGTGACCAAGAACCTGATGATCACTCTGACAGAGCTCTAGAATCCTCTGTGGAGATGGGATAACATTCCAGAAGTAGAGTGGCCAGACAAAAGCCACTCCTCAGTAAAAGGCACATGACAGCACGCTTGGAGTTTGCCAAGAGGCACCTAAAGAAATAAGAATCTCTGGTCTGATGAAACCGAGATTGAACTCTTTGGCGTGAATAACAAGTGTCACACGTCTGGAGGAAAACTGGCACCATCCCTACGGTGAAACATGGTGGTGGCAGCATCATCATGTTGTGGGGAGGTTTTTCCGCGGTAAGGACTGGCGAGAATAGTCAGGATCGAGGGGAAAGATGAATGGAGGAAAGTACAGAGAGATCCTTGATGAAAACCTGCTCCAGAGCGCTCAGAGCCTCAGACTAGGGCGAAGGTTCACCTTCCAACAAGACAACGACCCTAAGCACACAGCCAAGACAACGCAGGTGTGGCTTCAGGAAAAAGTCTCTGAATGTCCTTGAGTGACCCAGCCAGAGCCAGGCCTTGAACATCTCTGGAGAGACCTGACAATACCTGTGCAGCGACTCTCCCCTTCCAACCTGACAGAGCTTGAGAGGATCTGCAGAGAAGAATGGGAGAAACTCCCCATCCAACCTGACAGAGCTTGAGAGGATCTGCAGAGAAGAATGGGAGAAACTCCCCATCCAACCTGACAGAGCTTGAGAGGATCTGCAGAGAAGAATGGGAGAAACTCCCCAAATACAGGTGTGCCAAGGTTGTAGTCATACCCAAGAAGACTGGAGGCTGTAATCACTGCTAAAGGTGCTTAAACAAAGTACTGAGTAAAGGGGTTGAATATGTGATATTTCAGTTTATTTTGAATAAATTTGCTAAAATTTCTAGTTAGCAGAAAACTAGTTTCTGCTTTGTCATTATGGGGTAATGTGTGTAGATTAATGAGGGGGGGGGACTATTTAATCAATTTTAGAATAAGGCTGTAACGTAACAAAATGAGGAAAAGGGGGTCTGAATACTTCCCGAATGCAGTGTATGACACTAAGAATATTCC
Organism: Oncorhynchus nerka; assembly: GCF_034236695.1. Taxonomy (NCBI): domain Eukaryota; kingdom Metazoa; phylum Chordata; class Actinopteri; order Salmoniformes; family Salmonidae; genus Oncorhynchus; species Oncorhynchus nerka. The sequence goes on from NC_088418.1 coordinate 16,195,825, forward strand.
AGCACCACCAACCACTACACACTTCTTCATTTCACAATGTATAAATCAAAGCACTCTGAGATGGAGTGCCAACGCCAAGGTTTCCTCACGCACCCACTACATAACTTGATCATCTACATTGAAATAACAACCACCCCTGAAATTGAATGCTTTCTAGTACGGTGTGCATAAGAAAAAAAACATCTGCCATTCACATATACACTTCCCTACTTCATTTATTCAGACAGTGAAGCTAAAAACGTTTAACTATACTCCATACTCCAGCATTTTGGATTTCAGATCAAACATGTTTTTACGTGGTGACAGTACAGGGTCATCTTATTTGAAGGTGTTTTCATACATATTAGTGGTGGAAATGATTTCACTATTCAAATAATACATTTCTTCTGGATAATTGAAATAAATGTGTTGGATTTTTTCTCTTTTTTTCTCTTACCTCAATGGAGACTTGCTCGCGAGAGAGAAATGTTTTCAATGCCCTTAAATTGAATTGAGAAGGTGATGCGGTGCGCAGCGCTCTGCTTAATTCAGCAGAAGGGGGGGGGGGGGATCAGAGCAGTGGCCGTTGTGTTGTGGCATATTTCACAGAGCCACAAAGAATTTGAAAACAAACCCAATTTTGATAAACTCCCATATCTACTGGGTGAAATACCACAGTGTGACATCACAGCAGCAAAATGTGTGACCTGTTGCCACAAGAAAAGGGCAACCAGTGAAGAACAAACACCATTGTAAATACAACCCATATTTATGTTTATTTATTTTCCCTTTTGTACTTTAACTAGTTGCACATAATGACATTTGAAATGTCTAATATTTTGGAACTTTTGTGAGTGTAATGTTTACTGTTAATAAACAAAAGCGAAATAAACAATAAAAAGTATCTACTTCACTTGCTTTGGAAATGTTAGGGCGGCAGGTAGCTTAGTGGTTAGAGTATTGCGCCAGGAACTAAGAGGTTGCTGGATTAAATCTCAGGCTGACAAGGTAAAAATCTGTCATTGTAAATAAGAATTTGTTCTTAAGTCACTTGCCTAGTTAAATAAAGGGTAAAAAATATATATATTTAAATACTAACATGTGTTTCCCATGCCAAAAAAACCCTTAGAGCGAGAAAAAGAAGAAGTTGATACCAGAGGTTATATATCATACCATCTGGTAGTGCCGGTCTTGACTGCATCGTATTGTTGTAAAGAAGCTAGCTAGCTAAAGTAGCCAAGATAATTGAGCCTATTTTTCAGTGCACCCATGTCTAAAAACAACTCCATTCATATTAGAGGTAGACCGATTAATCGGAATGGCCGATTTCAAGTTTTCATAACAATCGGAAATCTTTTTTTTTTTAAACTTTATTTAATCTTTATTTAACTAGGCAAGTCAGTTGAGAACACATTCTTATTTTCAATGAGGAGGAGATGCACTGCAGTTACTTTTGCTTTTGACCCCCCCCCCCCCCCCCTTTGTTCAGGGGCACATTATTCCATTTATGTTAGTCACATGTCTGTGGAACTTTTTCAGTTTGTCTCAGTTGTTGAGTCTTGTTTTGTCCATACAAGTATTTGCACATGCTAAGTTTTCTGAAAATAAACGCAGTTGACAGTGAGAGGACGTTTCTTTTTTTGCTGAGTTTAGTCATTTTGTTCTAGGAATATGGGATCAAATATTAAACTTTGACTAAATGTTATGCACTAAGTGAATTTGTCCAAATACGTATTACACCTGAAGTGCCTTAATTTCTAAACGGTAAAACAGATGTGAAAATACCCTCAAATAAAAGGTGACATTCTGTAGGCTACACACTAAAAAAATGTTGTTTCCTCAATGGTTCTTTGGGAAGGGAGATGGTATGTGGAAACATACTGACCCAAAGAACCCTTTGAGATCTTCAACGGTTCTTTATAGTTCACAAAAGGGTTCTTTGCTCTTTTAGTGATAATTAAAATGCGTCGCATTCGAATATTTGGGGGTGTGGTTTGCGCAACCATGAGTGAGAGTGACAATCCAGTTTATCTAATATGTTGTGTTGTAAGTGACTAGAGCCAGTAAAACTAATGTATAGTCTTGTGGTTATGCTCTCTTCAAGGGCCTGCAGCTATTTCAGAGCTAGCACACCTGATTCAACTTGTTAATAAACACAATAATAAAACCTATGGAATATTAACAATATAATAAGGCTATTAAACCAGATTAAAAAACCCTGTATGGTTCTACAAAGGGTTTTAACCATAGCGGAACCCTTTTTTGGGGCTATATTTAACCTATTTTTAATGGTTCTTCACTGAACCGTAGGAAAGGGTTCTTTATAGCACCATACAGGTTCAATTTTAGAACCTTATGAGCAAAGTTCTTCATAAACCTTCAAAAACAGGTTCTAAATAACAAAAAACGGGTTCTGCTATGGTTACAAGCCAAATAACCCTTATTTATCTTACATTCATCAAGTTCTAATCATCCAAATAATTGCAAGTCCAAATGCAACGACATTAAACTCTGTTCAAGCCTAAAAACAAATTACAAGTATAGGGCACCTCTTAAAATGTTATAAGTGATGCTGCCAGCTCTTGAGAGCGAGATTCAACACTTCTGAGCAACTATGAGGACCAGCAAAAAAAGCTCAAGAACACAGCTAATGTGATTGGTTAGAGCGCCCAGCAGGGCTTTAATACAGTATCACCTGGCGAGATAGAAATGCATTGCAGTGAGTGGATTAGCCTATCAGAGGGTGGGACACAACAATGGTATGGCCTCTTTCTCTTTCAATCGCTGCAAATATTTCAAATGAAACATTCCTAAAAAAAAAACTAATCTGTCAGCAACAAGAGCTAATGCCAAGTTTAATAATCACAGAATAATCTATTCAAGGGGGATGTCCACCCTATGCATGTCTAACAAATGGTCATAATGAAGGTCATTGCACCATCTACGGGGTCGGTAGCACCGCTTGTTAACAAGGCAACACTCCTTAACTCCTCCTCCCCATCTATGGGGTGGCAGGTAGCCTAGTGGTTAGAGCGTTGAGCTCGTAACTGAAAGGTTGCAAGTTCAAATCCCTGAGCTGACAAGGTACAAATCTGTCATTCTGCCCCTGAACATGGCAGTTAACCTGCTATTCCTAGGCTGTCATTGAAAATAAGAATTTGTTCATAGCTGGTTCAACAGTGCAAAAGAGAACCTTCCCCTGACAGTTATATTTTCTCTTTTCAGAATCAGAAAGAAAGAAATGCAGCTCAGGCAAATATTTTACACTTGCTATGTTAGGTGTGGGCCATTATGACCCTTACAAGATAAGATAGGACGACAGTAGCAAATCCTTATATCTATGATTGAGTGTAGTTTACTAAGACAAGGGAAGACAAAAGGCGAGAGTAAATGCCTCGAAAAACTGACATTGTCAAAGGGATGCTTTTGAACATTCTGTGACAATTTAACTTATACCCTGGCTCATAAAGGCAGTCACACAGACATTATAATGTAATGACATAACGCATCAACAGGTGTGTATTGCTGCAGGAACGCAACGGAGCCACTTCTCAGAATGTTGCTTGTTTAATAAAGTTGAGATCAAATCTGAATCAATGTCTCGCAAGATCACTTAAATGGTTATTCTACATAGGCCTAACATACCGAATATAATGGCATAGTGTAACGTTACTGCTAGACAACAACAACACTTAAATAGGCTAAATAGACCTTGTGTTAATTGACACAAAATAAAAGGTAGGCTGTAAGCTAATGAATACCATCTTCTCTAAAATTCGCTCAAAACAGTAGTAGGCCGACATCATTCAGGAAGATCTAGCTGCATATTCCCATGAAACTGATTGAGATCAAAATGGTCGGCATGCGGATTCAGCTTGGACATTTCCCCTGTAAAACGTGAGGAATCATCAATCAAGATTGACAGTGATATTGGCCTACTTTGAAAACGAGGGCCTAACTTGGGTGTTTAAGTGTAATATAAACATTTTCTTTGAGATAATATATTACTTGATAGGCTACCTGTCGGTACAACTTGGATTGAGAGAATATGTCATACATTGTTATTTTTTTTATATATTTTTTTAAATAGCACTCTGGCCCTTACAAGAATAACACTACACCGCTGATCATAACACAGACTAATAAAGCATTGTTTAAGTCAGCAAGTTACCACCAGCAAGAATGACATTTTAAGTTACACTAAGTGCTTCATTGTAATTCTAATGCAGACATCAAATCATACAAGATTCGCAATCCCATAAAACCCCTATGAATCCATCATCTCTGTATCTTACATCAGAAATCAACATGTGGACTTACAGAGTGCCGTTTGAGATGGACAGGAAACTTGTTTTGAAATAGATCACAGCTTTCATGTCTTTCATTGGACACATTTACCATCGCCTGCTATAAGAAGATACATGACTTTCACTGGCTGGAGATAAATTCATCAAATATTTACATTTAAAATCCACAAAAATCTAAATGACAAATCCTCAACAGATGTTGCTTCGGTAGATTCAAACATGTTGATACGAGAACAAACAAGCATTGTATTGTGTGTGCGTGCATGCAAGAGAGAGAGAGAGAGAGAGAAAGAGACAGTCTGAGTATGTTAAGGCTAGAGTATATGTAATGAACACATTGGTGGCCTGTCTATGAAAGGCTTCAAAACATCCAACGTGTGCAACACAGTTCCTTGATTTTGCAGAACTTGACTAGTTATTACACAGCATGATACCTTGTGAGAAGAGCAAAACGGGCCATATTTTAGACTTCACCAAACTAATGAGACATTCAGTCAGCTTTGCAGAGGGAATCACTTTTGTATGCAGTATGTACTCCGTCTTTGCCTATCAACCACTTAGACGGACACACATTCCATGATACCCTAAAGGGATAGCCGATCCCAAATCAAAGTGTCTTGACTTCTGTTCAAGTACACCTCAAAGGGGGTCTAAAGTTAAACGGAGACATTTGAACCTCAATCCCAGATGAACAGGAAAGATTGGCAGAAGCTAATTCGATACAATCACATGTTGCCAGTCTTTCCCAATTCATGTGGGATTGAGATGCAGAAAGCAGATAATAGGATTCACTCAACAGATGGGGTGGACCGCAGACTCAGTTTAGGGTAGGAAAACCTCTGACAAACGTTGACTCTGTGGGCAACATATTATATCAACTACCATATGGGGCGGCAGCGTAGCCTAGTGGCTAGAGTAGTAACCGAAAGGTTGCAAGTTCAAATCCCCGAGCTGACAAGGTACAAATCTGTCGTTCTTCCCCTGAACAAGGCAGTGTTCCTAGGCTGTCATTGAACATAAGAATTTGTTCGTAACTGACTTTCCTAGTTAAATATATGGATGTGGGGTATTTAATTGGCCTTTGTTTTCTGTTGGTCAGTTGTGTATAGTCTAGCCCTCTACTCCCATGCCAACACTATTGGAAGACAATAACGAAATGCAGGGGAAAATGCTGCTTCTTATTAGTCACCTTTTCTAACAGCCAATCAACATTTACATTGTTGTGTCATGAGTACTAATGTAATTTAGACACACTCTTAGATATATTGCAATGGGTTTTCCAGGGCTTTCTACAATACAGAGCAATTTCTAAATCCAAGATTAAACACAGAAATTAAGCTATAGACATGTTGGGGCATAGATACTGGATCAATGAAGATCGGTGTATCTTGAATTAGACTTTCATTGAAAGGACAGTTTTTTACTTTATGATGTCACCTAAATGAAAGCACTGCATTGTAAATGTCAACTAAATTGAGCTTTGACATGTTTTACTGGATATAGTGACGACAGCAATTTGAGTGTTTTGAAGATTAATTTGCTTGGATGCACAAGCCTTCAGTTGTTTTAGATTGTATATACAGATTGTTAAACTTCACACACTCTGCATTGTGTCCTGCTACACTGTGGAAGATCACAACCTGGTTTCAGAGCATTTGGTATTACTCTGTACGTATATCCGAGACGCACCATTTAGTTTGATATGTTACATTTCATATGGTATGTATTAATTTGTGGGTGTCCATCACACATTTCATATGATATGTTACGAATTACCAAAACGTACAATGTTTTGAATTTGCAAAACCTTAGCTAGCTGGCTAACGTTAACTAGGCTAGGGGTTAGATTTAGGGGTTAGGATTAAGGTTAGGCTTAAGTTTAGAGGTTAAAGTGTTAAGGTTAGGGGAAGGGTTAGCTAACATGATAAGTATTTGCAAAAGTATCTAAAAAGCAGTAAGTAGTTGAAAAGTTGCTAATTAGCTAAAATGCTAGAGTTCTCCATGATGAGATTCAAACTCTCAACCCTTGGGTTGCTAAACATTCACGTTACACGACCACCCACGCCGACCAACCACTGTACTTAAATTGTCTTACATCCGTCTTATGTAACCATACCAAACGAACATATACTAATTTGAGTATTTTTGGGGATTTACATTTACTATGTTACGTCTAGTTTGAGACAAGGCTGAAGAGCAAATCAGTCACATAAACCCACATCACCACAGAGGGAGTAGATTAGTGACACACACACACAGCATATTTCCAAAATGGGCGAGATATTTAAAAAAAAACATATTTCCTTTATAGATTATCTTTGAACTAACATGCGCTTTTGCATGAAAATACGTCAAATGTTGTGGACAGCAGACTGTATACTTTTTTAATTAGTTGAACATATGATACAAGTTAACACCATAGGCACATACAGCAACTATGTTGAAAATATGCAGCATGTCACTTGCTCACATTAAGGTTAGATGTGACATGAAAGAGACCCCCTTAGCTTCTTGAATCTCTGTCAATACTGTAGGTGTCAAACAATGACAGCCTTGCTCCCACGTGAAATGCCTTTGAACTCTGTAATCAGCCTTGCCTCCATCCAGGTCGGACTCAACGTACTGTAGTATTTGTGATGCAGATGGCTGTGTTCGCCATTCATTCACCAAAACCGTAATCAGAAGCAGAGACAAGCCAATTCAATTCATATTTCAGGTCAAACCAGAGAAACCCCAGCTTTAACATAAAGCATTCCTGTATTTCACAGCATCTCCATACAGCCATCTATTTCTATGGCTATAATGTAATCGTATCTAAGATCCAAACCTCCATATTATGTAGGTTGTTGCTTTTTAAAAACTCAAATTAGGTTATTCAAGAGACAAAGATCTTTCAAACATATCAATGGGGTAGGGAAATCAGACATGGTACAGTGTGTGCACATGTGTTTGTGTGTGTGTGTGGGGGGGGGGGGGGTATGTGTGTGTGTGTGTGTGTGTGTGTGTGTGTGTGCATGTGTGTGTGTGTGTGTGCATGTGTTTGTGCATGTGTGTGTGTGCATGTGTTTGTGTGTGGGTATGTGTGTGTGTGTGTGTTTCAGAATATAAATCATCTGAACCCTCAACCAACAATAAATGTAATCAATGACCCACTGAAGAGTCTCAGGTGGGCTGGTATGGCCTTGCCATTTCAGGGAAGCAGTTGTTGTGACATCCTTCAGTCCCGAAGGCTACTTGTAGAGTGGTTGTATTAATGTAAGGCTCATCCCACATCAAAAGAGCGAAGCATGCTATGGACAGGCTAGAACTATGAGGGTTCAGACATAGGAGTTTCACAACACACTACACATGAGAGATACCTGAAGGTTCAAGTGGACCTTCAAATGAGCAATGTCACTGAGAAAAAAAAGGGAGGGAGAACAGAAATCTTTTAGTCTACCTATGAGACTTTGCACAACTGCCAATCACGTCAGTAGTCTAATAGGTATATGTAGGTGTCATCAGGAATGACAACCTCTCATTCATTAGCTTTCTCTGTGCACATAGTTCTCATTGTCCACCTACTGAGGTCAAAATAATATATTAGCCGAGGGATGCATGAAAGAAAATGCATTGCAGCAAATGATGTGTAGCCTACTGAATAACAAATGAACATTTCGGACAGACTGCATGGACACCTTTCTTGCAACAACAAAAAAAATAGGAAAAGATACGACCCTACCTTCATACAGTGTCTTCAAAATAGAATATAAGTTTCCTCCGTAAACCACGAAGCGTCTGTGACAGACTCGGGCAAAATTAGGGAAAGCATGAATGGATTGATATTCCTTCACTTTTGCTGCTCAACCGAGAATATTTTAGAACGCTATGGCGGGAGAACGGATCAACGCCATCCAGCGCACCCGGCGAAGCTCGCTTCCTCCAGAGCACTTGCTGAAGTTTCCCCTCTGCGTCTCCCAGCGAGCAGTGGCCGCCTTCTCTGCTTTTACACGTCAGGTTTCAGTCCTCATATAGACAGGGAAGAGTGGCGGTGAATGATACATCATGCCAACAGATGCTTTTCTCTATTCCTGTCAGGTGAGCGAATTTTTTAGAATGGTGCTTGTAGTAAATGCGCCGGTATAAGCGAGAAACGGAGTGTGAGGGAGAGAGACCATAAGAACCTACATCTTACCACCCAATGCTTTCCTTGATCTCCAGCGCCACCCTCAGCGGTAACGATTTTAACCAGTCAAGCGGAGTAAAAATTAAAACAACCATTAAACACCTAACAGGTGGGGCGATTCTGTGAAATACGGCTCTATTTCAAGTATGTTATTCAAAATCTTTAATAATGCAAGGTATACTGAAACTTCAGTACATTTTCGATTTTAAAAAAATGAACGGTTAGGTACTACATTTTTTTTGTTATGTTCAGGAGACCTACTTCTGTCATGTGTCTCCCTTGATTGAGAGGATCAAGTCTGTCTATCAGCGCAGTCCTCATTATAGTGTGTGTAGCCTGCTCCACTTACTCATTCATTTCTCAAGTGCTGCATTAGCTCCCCAGTCCCCACTTATGCTGCACAGAAGTTAACACACATGAATAATGCAACACAGCATGTTGAAACTGTTCATTACTGTTCGCAAAACAATGTCCATAGGCTAGAATATTTTTACAATGCAAGATGATACTTGTAGCTTCCAGCTTTAATTGTAGGCTAGCTTACAGCTGAATTCACTACCCAAGTATTTTGTTTGTGAAAATATGCTGATTTCATAGCTGATTGTCACCAAAAACGTTATTAATTCACTTCCTCCTTTGCCAACAAAAACTGCCTTGCAAATGACATAATTCATTTCTTAAAGAGACAGACACATTTTTGTAAATGAAGAAATTGCTTCTTCTATGCAAATGTTGTTAATTTGTACAATAAAATATGTTCTCTTAGTAGTTGCCAATAAACATAAGTCCTAAATGGAAAGGATTGTTTGTCATCTGTAGCCCCATGAAGTCAGCTACAACAAGTTCAATAACTCAATGCATGCACACCCTCCTATTGAATACACCTGTATTGTGAATTGACCTAGGCTACATCTTGATTTAACCAGTGTACCAGTAGATATTTACCATTAAAATAAATGTTCACCATTCTGCTGTTTTGTAGTTAGATTGGTAAAACAAATTAATTAAATTAATTAAATGAATGTATACATGGCTGTCTCTTAAAAAAAATAAACAGAAAAATGTTAAAATGTAATGATATTGAACTCAAAAGATGCCCAATGATTAATTGAACAGAGCAGTAGATAAGTTTATCTGTCTGGATCAAGTGCCATTCTGGAACTGGTTAAAAAGCCTTTTTTTGTGTTATCATTTTGGTATCGAGTATTGTGATGGTATCGAGTATTGTAATACTAAACCTGGTATCAAAGTCAAAATGCTGGTATCGTGATAACACTAATAGGAAACTGAGGGAGGGAAAGTAGCCTTGAAAGTACTTGTGAGTGAATGTCATGGCATGCAAAACGGTGTGTTTGTTTTCCTGGTCAGTGACAACCTACTGCTCGAGGAATTAGATGTCAAGGGTGCTGAGCCCTTCCATCTGTTGTGTTTGACATTAGCGGGTGGCATGTCTAATAATGTGAGCTATGGTAGGGAAGGGGGCGTGCGTGGGATGCCGAGACTGTAAATTGGCTCAGACAGGAAGGGTAAACATCTTACAATTCGCAATCTACACCTATTTTGTTTTGATGCTGCTGAGGACGATGAACCATCTTAGTGAGTAGGCCTAATGTCCTAGCAACATGTTTTTGGCAATATCAAGTTCAACACACCCTAAAATTTCACAAGACAACAACCTCTCCCAAAATCGTCAACAAAACAAAGGAGCTGATCGTGGACTTCAGGAGACAGCAGAGGGAGCACGCCCCCATCCACAGTGACAGGACCGCAGTGGAGAAGGTGAAAAGCTTCAAGCTCCTTGGGAGTACACATCACTGACAATATGAAATGGTCCACCCACACAGACAGTGTGGTGAAGAAGGCGCAATAGCGCCTTTCCAACCACAGGAGGCTGAAGAAATTCATCTTGACCCCTAAGACCCACACAAACTTTTACAGATGCACAATTCAAAGCATCCTGTCAGGCTGTATCACAGCCTGGTACGGCAACTGCACCACCCGCAACCGCAGGGCTCTCCAGAGGGTGGTGCGGTCAGCCCAATGCATCATTCCGACACCTGCAATAACACCTGCTAAATATGTGTATGTGACCAATAAAATTTGATTTGATTTTTAGAAAGTGTTTCCTTTGGATGTTGCAGCACCATTCGACAGAAGCCAGCGGACAAATGGCTAATCAATGGAGACAAGTAAGAGCAACCGTAGAGAGCCATCAGTTTGTAAAGGCATTTCTTTGTGAAAATGTCTTAGTATAAATGCACAAATGCTGGGTAATAAACTAAACACAAGGAAGGGGTAACATTAAAGTATTAGAACATGAAGGACAAACACTACAGCATCAAAACACTATCAAACATGTATCAGTCTTTCTGCAGCAGAGCCATCTTTATGTGTGAAGGTTTCTACTATTACTATCAAACATGTATCAGTCTTTCCGCCACAGAGCCATCCTTATGTGTGAGGGTGTCTACTACTACTATCAAACATGTCTCAGTCTTTCTGCAGCAGAGCCATCCTTATGTGTGAGTGTGTCTACTACTACTATCAAACATGTATCAGTCTTTCCGCAACAGAGCCATCCTTATGTGTGAGTGTGTCTACTACTACTATCAAACATGTATCAGTCTTTCCGCCACAGAGCCATCCTTATGTGTGAGTGTGTCTACTACTACTATCAAACATGTATCAGTCTTTCCTCCACAGAGCCATCCTTATGTGTCAGGGTGTCTACTACTACTATCAAACATGTATCAGTCTTTCCGCCACAGAGCCATCCTTATGTGTGAGGGTGTCTACTACTACTATCAAACATGTATCAGTCTTTCCTCCACAGAGCCATCCTTATGTGTGAGGGTGTCTACTACTACTATCAAACATGTCTCAGTCTTTCCTCCACAGAGCCATCCTTATGTGTGAGGGTGTCTACTACTACTATCAAACATGTCTCAGTCTTTCCTCCACAGAGCCATCCTTATGTGTGAGGGTGTCTACTACTATCAAACATGTCTCAGTCTTTCTGCAGCAGAGCCATCCTTATGTGTGAGGGTGTCTACTACTACTATCAAACATGTCTCAGTCTTTCCTCCACAGAGCCATCCTTATGTGTGAGGGTGTCTACTACTACTATCAAACATGTCTCAGTCTTTCCTCCACAGAGCCATCCTTATGTGTGAGGGTGTCTACTACTACTATCAAACATGTCTCAGTCTTTCCGCAACAGAGCCATCCTTATGTGTGAGGGTGTCTACTACTACTATCAAACATGTCTCAGTCTTTCCTCAGAGCCATCAGAGCCATCCTTATGTGTGAAGGTGTCTACTACTACTATCAAACATGTCTCAGTCTTTCCTCCACAGAGCCATCTTTATGTGTGAAGGTGTCTACTACTACTATCAAACATGTCTCAGTCTTTCCTCCACAGAGCCATCCTTATGTGTGAGGGTGTCTACTACTACTATCAAACATGTCTCAGTCTTTCCGCCACAGAGCCATCCTTTTGTGTGAAGGTGTCTACTACTACTATCAAACATGTCTCAGTCTTTCCGCAACAGAGCCATCCTTATGTGTGAGGGTGTCTACTACTACTATCAAACATGTATCAGTCTTTCCACAACAGAGCCATCCTTATGTGTGAGGGTGTCTACTACTACTATCAAACATGTCTCAGTCTTTCCGCCACAGAGCCATCCTTATGTGTGAGGGTGTCTACTACTACTATCAAACATGTATCAGTCTTTCTGCAGCAGAGCCATCCTTATGTGTGAGGGTGTCTACTACTACTATCAAACATGTATCAGTCTTTCCGCCACAGAGCCATCCTTATGTGTGAGGGTGTCTACTACTACTATCAAACATGTATCAGTCTTTCTGCAACAGAGCCATCCTTATGTGTGAGGGTGTCTACTACTACTATCAAACATGTATCAGTCTTTCCGCCACAGAGCCATCTTTATGTGTGAGGGTGTCTACTACTACTATCAAACATGTCTCAGTCTTTCTGCAGCAGAGCCATCCTTATGTGTGAGGGTGTCTACTACTACTATCAAACATGTCTCAGTCTTTCCTCCACAGAGCCATCCTTATGTGTGAGGGTGTCTACTACTCCTATCAAACATGTATCAGTCTTTCCTCCACAGAGCCATCCTTATGTGTGAGGGTGTCTACTACTACTATCAAACATGTCTCAGTCTTTCCACAACAGAGCCATCCTTATGTGTGAGGGTGTCTACTACTACTATCAAACATGTATCAGTCTTTCCACAACAGAGCCATCCTTATGTGTGAGGGTGTCTACTACTACTATCAAACATGTCTCAGTCTTTCCGCCACAGAGCCATCCTTATGTGTGAGGGTGTCTACTACTACTATCAAACATGTATCAGTCTTTCTGCAGCAGAGCCATCCTTATGTGTGAGGGTGTTTACTACTACTATCAAACATGTATCAGTCTTTCCGCCACAGAGCCATCCTTATGTGTGAGGGTGTCTACTACTACTATCAAACATGTATCAGTCTTTCCGCAACAGAGCCATCTTTATGTGTGAGGGTGTCTACTACTACTATCAAACATGTCTCAGTCTTTCTGCAGCAGAGCCATCCTTATGTGTGAGGGTGTCTACTACTACTATCAAACATGTCTCAGTCTTTCCTCCACAGAGCCATCCTTATGTGTGAGGGTGTCTACTACTACTATCAAACATGTCTCAGTCTTTCCGCAACAGAGCCATCCTTATGTGTGTGTCTACTACTACTATCAAACATGGGTGTCTACTACTACTATCAAACATGTCTCAGTCTTTCCTCCACAGAGCCATCCTTATGTGTGAGGGTGTCTACTACTAAACTATCAAACATGTATCAGTCTTTCCTCCACAGAGCCATCCTTATGTGTGAGGGTGTCTACTACTACTATCAAACATGTCTCAGTCTTTCCTCCACAGAGCCATCCTTATGTGTGAGGGTGTCTACTACTATCAAACATGTCTCAGTCTTTCTGCAGCAGAGCCATCCTTATGTGTGAGGGTGTCTACTACTACTATCAAACATGTCTCAGTCTTTCCTCCACAGAGCCATCCTTATGTGTGAGGGTGTCTACTACTACTATCAAACATGTATCAGTCTTTCCTCCACAGAGCCATCCTTATGTGTGAGGGTGTCTACTACTACTATCAAACATGTCTCAGTCTTTCCGCAACAGAGCCATCCTTATGTGTGAGGGTGTCTACTACTACTATCAAACATGTATCAGTCTTTCCTCCACAGAGCCATCCTTATGTGTGAAGGTGTCTACTACTACTATCAAACATGTCTCAGTCTTTCCTCCACAGAGCCATCCTTATGTGTGAGGGTGTCTACTACTACTATCAAACATGTCTCAGTCTTTCCGCAACAGAGCCATCCTTATGTGTGAGGGTGTCTACTACTACTATCAAACATGTCTCAGTCTTTCCTCCACAGAGCCATCCTTATGTGTGAGGGTGTCTACTACTCCTATCAAACATGTATCAGTCTTTCCTCCACAGAGCCATCCTTATGTGTGAGGGTGTCTACTACTACTATCAAACATGTCTCAGTCTTTCCTCCACAGAGCCATCCTTATGTGTGAGGGTGTCTACTACTATCAAACATGTCTCAGTCTTTCTGCAGCAGAGCCATCCTTATGTGTGAGGGTGTCTACTACTACTATCAAACATGTATCAGTCTTTCCGCCACAGAGCCATCCTTTTGTGTGAAGGTGTCTACTACTACTATCAAACATGTCTCAGTCTTTCCGCAACAGAGCCATCCTTATGTGTGAGGGTGTCTACTACTACTATCAAACATGTATCAGTCTTTCCACAACAGAGCCATCCTTATGTGTGAGGGTGTCTACTACTACTATCAAACATGTCTCAGTCTTTCCGCCACAGAGCCATCCTTATGTGTGAGGGTGTCTACTACTACTATCAAACATGTATCAGTCTTTCCTCACAGAGCCATCCTTATGTGTGAGGGTGTCTACTACTACTATCAAACATGTCTCAGTCTTTCCGCAACAGAGCCATCCTTATGTGTGAGGGTGTCTACTACTACTATCAAACATGTCTCAGTCTTTCCGCAACAGAGCCATCCTTATGTGTGAGGGTGTCTACTACTACTATCAAACATGTCTCAGTCTTTCCTCCACAGAGCCATCCTTATGTGTGAGGGTGTCTACTACTACTATCAAACATGTCTCAGTCTTTCCTCCACAGAGCCATCCTTATGTGTGAGGGTGTCTACTACTACTATCAAACATGTCTCAGTCTTTCCGCAACAGAGCCATCCTTATGTGTGAGGGTGTCTACTACTACTATCAAACATGTATCAGTCTTTCCTCCACAGAGCCATCCTTATGTGTGAGGGTGTCTACTACTACTATCAAACATGTCTCAGTCTTTCCTCCACAGAGCCATCCTTATGTGTGAGGGTGTCTACTACTATCAAACATGTCTCAGTCTTTCTGCAGCAGAGCCATCCTTATGTGTGAGGGTGTCTACTACTACTATCAAACATGTATCAGTCTTTCCGCCACAGAGCCATCCTTTTGTGTGAAGGTGTCTACTACTACTATCAAACATGTCTCAGTCTTTCCGCAACAGAGCCATCCTTATGTGTGAGGGTGTCTACTACTACTATCAAACATGTATCAGTCTTTCCACAACAGAGCCATCCTTATGTGTGAGGGTGTCTACTACTACTATCAAACATGTATCAGTCTTTCCGCAACAGAGCCATCCTTATGTGTGAGGGTGTCTACTACTACTATCAAACATGTATCAGTCTTTCTGCAGCAGAGCCATGTGTGAGGGTGTCTACTCCTTATGTGTGAGGGTGTCTACTACTACTATCAAACATGTATCAGTCTTTCCGCCACAGAGCCATCCTTATGTGTGAGGGTGTCTACTACTACTATCAAACATGTCTCAGTCTTTCCTCCACAGAGCCATCCTTATGTGTGAGGGTGTCTACTACTCCTATCAAACATGTATCAGTCTTTCCTCCACAGAGCCATCCTTATGTGTGAGGGTGTCTACTACTACTATCAAACATGTCTCAGTCTTTCCTCCAACAGAGCCATCCTTATGTGTGAGGGTGTCTACTACTACTATCAAACATGTCTCAGTCTTTCCTCCACAGAGCCATCCTTATGTGTGAGGGTGTCTACTACTACTATCAAACATGTATCAGTCTTTCCTCCACAGAGCCATCCTTATGTGTGAGGGTGTCTACTACTACTATCAAACATGTCTCAGTCTTTCCTCCACAGAGCCATCCTTATGTGTGAGGGTGTCTACTACTACTATCAAACATGTGTCTTTCCTCCACAGAGCCATCCTTATGTGTGAGGGTGTCTACTACTACTATCAAACATGTATCAGTCTTTCCTCAACAGAGCCATCCTTATGTGTGAGGGTGTCTACTACTACTATCAAACATGTCTCAGTCTTTCCACAACAGAGCCATCCTTATGTGTGAGGGTGTCTACTACTACTATCAAACATGTATCAGTCTTTCCTGCACAGAGCCATCCTTATGTGTGAGGGTGTCTACTACTACTATCAAACATGTATCAGTCTTTCCTCCACAGAGCCATCCTTATGTGTGAGGGTGTCTACTACTACTATCAAACATGTATCAGTCTTTCCTCAACAGAGCCATCCTTATGTGTGAGGGTGTCTACTACTACTATCAAACATGTCTCAGTCTTTCCTCCACAGAGCCATCCTTATGTGTGAGGGTGTCTACTACTCCTATCAAACATGTATCAGTCTTTCCTCCACAGAGCCATCCTTATGTGTGAGGGTGTCTACTACTACTATCAAACATGTCTCAGTCTTTCCTCCACAGAGCCATCCTTATGTGTGAGGGTGTCTACTACTACTATCAAACATGTATCAGTCTTTCTGCAGCAGAGCCATCCTTATGTGTGAGGGTGTCTACTACTACTATCAAACATGTATCAGTCTTTCCGCCACAGAGCCATCCTTATGTGTGAGGGTGTCTACTACTACTATCAAACATGTATCAGTCTTTCCGCAACAGAGCCATCCTTATGTGTGAGGGTGTCTACTACTACTATCAAACATGTCTCAGTCTTTCTGCAGCAGAGCCATCCTTATGTGTGAGGGTGTCTACTACTACTATCAAACATGTCTCAGTCTTTCCTCCACAGAGCCATCCTTATGTGTGAGGGTGTCTACTACTCCTATCAAACATGTATCAGTCTTTCCTCCACAGAGCCATCCTTATGTGTGAGGGTGTCTACTACTACTATCAAACATGTCTCAGTCTTTCCGCAACAGAGCCATCCTTATGTGTGAGGGTGTCTACTACTACTATCAAACATGTCTCAGTCTTTCCTCCACAGAGCCATCCTTATGTGTGAGGGTGTCTACTACTACTATCAAACATGTCTCAGTCTTTCCTCCACAGAGCCATCCTTATGTGTGAGGGTGTCTACTACTACTATCAAACATGTCTCAGTCTTTCCGCAACAGAGCCATCCTTATGTGTGAGGGTGTCTACTACTACTATCAAACATGTATCAGTCTTTCCGCAACAGAGCCATCCTTATGTGTGAGGGTGTCTACTACAAACACTATCAAACATGTATCAGTCTTTCCACAACAGAGCCATCCTTATGTGTGAGGGTGTCTACTACTACTATCAAACATGTATCAGTCTTTCTGCAGCAGAGCCATCCTTATGTGTGAGGGTGTCTACTACTACTATCAAACATGTATCAGTCTTTCCGCCACAGAGCCATCCTTATGTGTGAGGGTGTCTACTACTACTATCAAACATGTATCAGTCTTTCCGCAACAGAGCCATCTTTATGTGTGAGGGTGTCTACTACTACTATCAAACATGTCTCAGTCTTTCTGCAGCAGAGCCATCCTTATGTGTGAGGGTGTCTACTACTCCTATCAAACATGTATCAGTCTTTCCGCCACAGAGCCATCCTTTTGTGTGAAGGTGTCTACTACTACTATCAAACATGTCTCAGTCTTTCCGCAACAGAGCCATCCTTATGTGTGAGGGTGTCTACTACTACTATCAAACATGTCTCAGTCTTTCCGCAACAGAGCCATCCTTATGTGTGAGGGTGTCTACTACTACTATCAAACATGTCTCAGTCTTTCCTCCAACAGAGCCATCCTTATGTGTGAGGGTGTCTACTACTACTATCAAACATGTATCAGTCTTTCCTCCACAGAGCCATCCTTATGTGTGAGGGTGTCTACTACTACTATCAAACATGTCTCAGTCTTTCCTCCACAGAGCCATCCTTATGTGTGAGGGTGTCTACTACTACTATCAAACATGTATCAGTCTTTCTGCAGCAGAGCCATCCTTATGTGTGAGGGTGTCTACTACTACTATCAAACATGTATCAGTCTTTCCGCCACAGAGCCATCCTTATGTGTGAGGGTGTCTACTACTACTATCAAACATGTATCAGTCTTTCCGCAACAGAGCCATCCTTATGTGTGAGGGTGTCTACTACTACTATCAAACATGTCTCAGTCTTTCCTGCAACAGAGCCATCCTTATGTGTGAGGGTGTCTACTACTACTATCAAACATGTATCAGTCTTTCCTCCACAGAGCCATCCTTATGTGTGAGGGTGTCTACTACTACTATCAAACATGTCTCAGTCTTTCCGCAACAGAGCCATCCTTATGTGTGAGGGTGTCTACTACTACTATCAAACATGTCTCAGTCTTTCCTCCACAGAGCCATCCTTATGTGTGAGGGTGTCTACTACTCCTATCAAACATGTATCAGTCTTTCCTCCACAGAGCCATCCTTATGTGTGAGGGTGTCTACTACTACTATCAAACATGTCTCAGTCTTTCCTCCACAGAGCCATCCTTATGTGTGAGGGTGTCTACTACTATCAAACATGTCTCAGTCTTTCCGCAACAGAGCCATCCTTATGTGTGAGGGTGTCTACTACTACTATCAAACATGTATCAGTCTTTCCACAACAGAGCCATCCTTATGTGTGAGGGTGTCTACTACTACTATCAAACATGTATCAGTCTTTCCGCCACAGAGCCATCCTTATGTGTGAGGGTGTCTACTACTACTATCAAACATGTATCAGTCTTTCCTCCACAGAGCCATCCTTATGTGTGAGGGTGTCTACTACTACTATCAAACATGTCTCAGTCTTTCCTCCACAGAGCCATCCTTATGTGTGAGGGTGTCTACTACTACTATCAAACATGTCTCAGTCTTTCCTCCACAGAGCCATCCTTATGTGTGAGGGTGTCTACTACTACTATCAAACATGTATCAGTCTTTCTGCAGCAGAGCCATCCTTATGTGTGAGGGTGTCTACTACTACTATCAAACATGTCTCAGTCTTTCCTCCACAGAGCCATCCTTATGTGTGAGGGTGTCTACTACTACTATCAAACATGTATCAGTCTTTCCTCCACAGAGCCATCCTTATGTGTGAGGGTGTCTACTACTACTATCAAACATGTCTCAGTCTTTCCGCAACAGAGCCATCCTTATGTGTGAGGGTGTCTACTACTACTATCAAACATGTATCAGTCTTTCCTCACAGAGCCATCCTTATGTGTGAGGGTGTCTACTACTACTATCAAACATGTCTCAGTCTTTCCTCCACAGAGCCATCCTTATGTGTGAGGGTGTCTACTACTACTATCAAACATGTCTCAGTCTTTCCTCAACAGAGCCATCCTTATGTGTGAGGGTGTCTACTACTACTATCAAACATGTATCAGTCTTTCCTCCACAGAGCCATCCTTATGTGTGAGGGTGTCTACTACTACTATCAAACATGTCTCAGTCTTTCCTCAACAGAGCCATCCTTATGTGTGAGGGTGTCTACTACTACTATCAAACATGTATCAGTCTTTCCTCCAACAGAGCCATCCTTATGTGTGAGGGTGTCTACTACTACTATCAAACATGTCTCAGTCTTTCCTCCACAGAGCCATCCTTATGTGTGAGGGTGTCTACTACTACTATCAAACATGTCTCAGTCTTTCTGCAGTCTTTCCTCCACAGAGCCATCCTTATGTGTGAGGGTGTCTACTACTACTATCAAACATGTATCAGTCTTTCCGCCACAGAGCCATCCTTATGTGTGAGGGTGTCTACTACTACTATCAAACATGTCTCAGTCTTTCCGCAACAGAGCCATCCTTATGTGTGAGGGTGTCTACTACTACTATCAAACATGTATCAGTCTTTCCATGTCTCAGTCAACAGAGCCATCCTTATGTGTGAGGGTGTCTACTACTACTATCAAACATGTCTCAGTCTTTCCTCCAGAGCCATCCTTATGTGTGAGGGTGTCTACTACTACTATCAAACATGTCTCAGTCTTTCCTCCACAGAGCCATCCTTATGTGTGAGGGTGTCTACTACTCCTATCAAACATGTATCAGTCTTTCCTCCACAGAGCCATCCTTATGTGTGAGGGTGTCTACTACTACTATCAAACATGTCTCAGTCTTTCCGCAACAGAGCCATCCTTATGTGTGAGGGTGTCTACTACTACTATCAAACATGTATCAGTCTTTCCACAACAGAGCCATCCTTATGTGTGAGGGTGTCTACTACTACTATCAAACATGTCTCAGTCTTTCCGCCACAGAGCCATCCTTATGTGTGAGGGTGTCTACTACTACTATCAAACATGTATCAGTCTTTCTGCAGCAGAGCCATCCTTATGTGTGAGGGTGTCTACTACTACTATCAAACATGTATCAGTCTTTCCGCCACAGAGCCATCCTTATGTGTGAGGGTGTCTACTACTACTATCAAACATGTATCAGTCTTTCCGCCAAGAGTCTTTCCTCCACAGAGCCATCCTTATGTGTGAGGGTGTCTACTACTACTATCAAACATGTCTCAGTCTTTCTGCAGTCCATCCTTATGTGTGAGGGTGTCTACTACTACTATCAAACATGTATCAGTCTTTCCTCCACAGAGCCATCCTTATGTGTGAGGGTGTCTACTACTACTATCAAACATGTCTCAGTCTTTCCGCAACAGAGCCATCCTTATGTGTGAGGGTGTCTACTACTACTATCAAACATGTCTCAGTCTTTCCTCCACAGAGCCATCCTTATGTGTGAGGGTGTCTACTACTACTATCAAACATGTCTCAGTCTTTCCTCCACAGAGCCATCCTTATGTGTGAGGGTGTCTACTACTACTATCAAACATGTCTCAGTCTTTCCTCCACAGAGCCATCCTTATGTGTGAGGGTGTCTACTACTATCAAACATGTCTCAGTCTTTCTGCAGCAGAGCCATCCTTATGTGTGAGGGTGTCTACTACTACTATCAAACATGTCTCAGTCTTTCCTCCACAGAGCCATCCTTATGTGTGAGGGTGTCTACTACTCCTATCAAACATGTATCAGTCTTTCCTCCACAGAGCCATCCTTATGTGTGAGGGTGTCTACTACTACTATCAAACATGTCTCAGTCTTTCCTGCAACAGAGCCATCCTTATGTGTGAGGGTGTCTACTACTACTATCAAACATGTCTCAGTCTTTCCTCACAGAGCCATCCTTATGTGTGAGGGTGTCTACTACTACTATCAAACATGTCTCAGTCTTTCCTCCACAGAGCCATCCTTATGTGTGAGGGTGTCTACTACTACTATCAAACATGTATCAGTCTTTCCTCCAGAGCCATCCTTATGTGTGAGGGTGTCTACTACTACTATCAAACATGTCTCAGTCTTTCTGCAGAGAGCCATCCTTATGTGTGAGGGTGTCTACTACTACTATCAAACATGTATCAGTCTTTCCTCCACAGAGCCATCCTTATGTGTGAGGGTGTCTACTACTACTATCAAACATGTCTCAGTCTTTCCGCAACAGAGCCATCCTTATGTGTGAGGGTGTCTACTACTACTATCAAACATGTATCAGTCTTTCCTGCAACAGAGCCATCCTTATGTGTGAGGGTGTCTACTACTACTATCAAACATGTCTCAGTCTTTCCTCCACAGAGCCATCCTTATGTGTGAGGGTGTCTACTACTACTATCAAACATGTATCAGTCTTTCCTCCACAGAGCCATCCTTATGTGTGAGGGTGTCTACTACTACTATCAAACATGTCTCAGTCTTTCCGCAACAGAGCCATCCTTATGTGTGAGGGTGTCTACTACTACTATCAAACATGTCTCAGTCTTTCCGCAACAGAGCCATCCTTATGTGTGAGGGTGTCTACTACTACTATCAAACATGTCTCAGTCTTTCCTCCACAGAGCCATCCTTATGTGTGAGGGTGTCTACTACTACTATCAAACATGTCTCAGTCTTTCCTCCACAGAGCCATCCTTATGTGTGAGGGTGTCTACTACTACTATCAAACATGTCTCAGTCTTTCCGCAACAGAGCCATCCTTATGTGTGAGGGTGTCTACTACTACTATCAAACATGTATCAGTCTTTCCTCCACAGAGCCATCCTTATGTGTGAAGGTGTCTACTACTACTATCAAACATGTCTCAGTCTTTCCTCCACAGAGCCATCCTTATGTGTGAGGGTGTCTACTACTACTATCAAACATGTCTCAGTCTTTCTGCAAGAGCCATCCTTATGTGTGAGGGTGTCTACTACTACTATCAAACATGTATCAGTCTTTCCAACAGAGCCATCCTTATGTGTGAGGGTGTCTACTACTACTATCAAACATGTCTCAGTCTTTCCGCAACAGAGCCATCCTTATGTGTGAGGGTGTCTACTACTACTATCAAACATGTATCAGTCTTTCCTCAACAGAGCCATCCTTATGTGTGAGGGTGTCTACTACTACTATCAAACATGTATCAGTCTTTCCTCCACAGAGCCATCCTTATGTGTGAGGGTGTCTACTACTACTATCAAACATGTATCAGTCTTTCCTCACAGAGCCATCCTTATGTGTGAGGGTGTCTACTACTACTATCAAACATGTATCAGTCTTTCCGCCACAGAGCCATCCTTATGTGTGAGGGTGTCTACTACTACTATCAAACATGTCTCAGTCTTTCCTCCACAGAGCCATCCTTATGTGTGAGGGTGTCTACTACTACTATCAAACATGTCTCAGTCTTTCCTCCACAGAGCCATCCTTATGTGTGAGGGTGTCTACTACTACTATCAAACATGTCTCAGTCTTTCCTCAACAGAGCCATCCTTATGTGTGAGGGTGTCTACTACTACTATCAAACATGTCTCAGTCTTTCCTCCACAGAGCCATCCTTATGTGTGAGGGTGTCTACTACTACTATCAAACATGTATCAGTCTTTCCTCCACAGAGCCATCCTTATGTGTGAGGGTGTCTACTACTACTATCAAACATGTCTCAGTCTTTCCTCCACAGAGCCATCCTTATGTGTGAGGGTGTCTACTACTACTATCAAACATGTCTCAGTCTTTCCGCAACAGAGCCATCCTTATGTGTGAGGGTGTCTACTACTACTATCAAACATGTCTCAGTCTTTCCTCCACTCCACAGAGCCATCCTTATGTGTGAGGGTGTCTACTACTACTATCAAACATGTCTCAGTCTTTCCGCAACAGAGCCATCCTTATGTGTGAGGGTGTCTACTACTACTATCAAACATGTCTCAGTCTTTCTGCAGCAGAGCCATCCTTATGTGTGAGGGTGTCTACTACTACTATCAAACATGTCTCAGTCTTTCCACAACAGAGCCATCCTTATGTGTGAGGGTGTCTACTACTACTATCAAACATGTCTCAGTCTTTCCTCCACAGAGCCATCCTTATGTGTGAGGGTGTCTACTACTACTATCAAACATGTCTCAGTCTTTCTGCAACAGAGCCATCCTTATGTGTGAGGGTGTCTACTACTACTATCAAACATGTATCAGTCTTTCCTCCACAGAGCCATCCTTATGTGTGAAGGTGTCTACTACTACTATCAAACATGTCTCAGTCTTTCCTCCACAGAGCCATCCTTATGTGTGAGGGTGTCTACTACTACTATCAAACATGTATCAGTCTTTCTGCAGCAGAGCCATCCTTATGTGTGAGGGTGTCTACTACTACTATCAAACATGTATCAGTCTTTCCGCCACAGAGCCATCCTTATGTGTGAGGGTGTCTACTACTACTATCAAACATGTATCAGTCTTTCCTCCACAGAGCCATCCTTATGTGTGAGGGTGTCTACTACTACTATCAAACATGTCTCAGTCTTTCCGCAGTCCTTATGTGTGAGGGTGTCTACTACTACTATCAAACATGTCTCAGTCTTTCCTCCACAGAGCCATCCTTATGTGTGAGGGTGTCTACTACTACTATCAAACATGTATCAGTCTTTCCTCCACAGAGCCATCCTTATGTGTGAGGGTGTCTACTACTACTATCAAACATGTCTCAGTCTTTCCGCAACAGAGCCATCCTTATGTGTGAGGGTGTCTACTACTACTATCAAACATGTCTCAGTCTTTCCTCCACAGAGCCATCCTTATGTGTGAGGGTGTCTACTACTACTATCAAACATGTCTCAGTCTTTCCTCCACAGAGCCATCCTTATGTGTGAGGGTGTCTACTACTACTATCAAACATGTCTCAGTCTTTCCTCCACAGAGCCATCCTTATGTGTGAGGGTGTCTACTACTACTATCAAACATGTCTCAGTCTTTCCTCAACAGAGCCATCCTTATGTGTGAAGGTGTCTACTACTACTATCAAACATGTCTCAGTCTTTCCTCCACAGAGCCATCCTTATGTGTGAGGGTGTCTACTACTACTATCAAACATGTATCAGTCTTTCTGCAGCAGAGCCATCCTTATGTGTGAGGGTGTCTACTACTACTATCAAACATGTATCAAACATGTATCAGTCTTTCCGCCACAGAGCCATCCTTATGTGTGAGGGTGTCTACTACTACTATCAAACATGTATCAGTCTTTCCGCAACAGAGCCATCCTTATGTGTGAGGGTGTCTACTACTACTATCAAACATGTCTCAGTCTTTCTGCAGCAGAGCCATCCTTATGTGTGAGGGTGTCTACTACTACTATCAAACATGTATCAGTCTTTCCTCCACAGAGCCATCCTTATGTGTGAGGGTGTCTACTACTACTATCAAACATGTCTCAGTCTTTCCGCAACAGAGCCATCCTTATGTGTGAGGGTGTCTACTACTACTATCAAACATGTCTCAGTCTTTCCGCAACAGAGCCATCCTTATGTGTGAGGGTGTCTACTACTACTATCAAACATGTCTCAGTCTTTCCTCCACAGAGCCATCCTTATGTGTGAGGGTGTCTACTACTACTATCAAACATGTATCAGTCTTTCCTCCACAGAGCCATCCTTATGTGTGAGGGTGTCTACTACTACTATCAAACATGTCTCAGTCTTTCCTCCACAGAGCCATCCTTATGTGTGAGGGTGTCTACTACTACTATCAAACATGTATCAGTCTTTCTGCAGCAGAGCCATCCTTATGTGTGAGGGTGTCTACTACTACTATCAAACATGTATCAGTCTTTCCTCCACAGAGCCATCCTTATGTGTGAGGGTGTCTACTACTACTATCAAACATGTATCAGTCTTTCCTCAACAGAGCCATCCTTATGTGTGAGGGTGTCTACTACTACTATCAAACATGTCTCAGTCTTTCCTGCAGAGAGCCATCCTTATGTGTGAGGGTGTCTACTACTACTATCAAACATGTATCAGTCTTTCCTCCACAGAGCCATCCTTATGTGTGAGGGTGTCTACTACTACTATCAAACATGTCTCAGTCTTTCCGCAACAGAGCCATCCTTATGTGTGAGGGTGTCTACTACTACTATCAAACATGTCTCAGTCTTTCCTCCACAGAGCCATCCTTATGTGTGAGGGTGTCTACTACTACTATCAAACATGTCTCAGTCTTTCCTCCACAGAGCCATCCTTATGTGTGAGGGTGTCTACTACTACTATCAAACATGTCTCAGTCTTTCCTCCACAGAGCCATCCTTATGTGTGAGGGTGTCTACTACTACTATCAAACATGTCTCAGTCTTTCCTCCACAGAGCCATCCTTATGTGTGAGGGTGTCTACTACTACTATCAAACATGTATCAGTCTTTCCTCCACAGAGCCATCCTTATGTGTGAGGGTGTCTACTACTACTATCAAACATGTCTCAGTCTTTCCTCAACAGAGCCATCCTTATGTGTGAGGGTGTCTACTACTACTATCAAACATGTATCAGTCTTTCCTCCCTCCACAGAGCCATCCTTATGTGTGAGGGTGTCTACTACTACTATCAAACATGTCTCAGTCTTTCCTCCACAGAGCCATCCTTATGTGTGAGGGTGTCTACTACTACTATCAAACATGTCTCAGTCTTTCCTGCACAGAGCCATCCTTATGTGTGAGGGTGTCTACTACTACTATCAAACATGTCTCAGTCTTTCCTCCACAGAGCCATCCTTATGTGTGAGGGTGTCTACTACTACTATCAAACATGTCTCAGTCTTTCCGCAACAGAGCCATCCTTATGTGTGAGGGTGTCTACTACTACTATCAAACATGTATCAGTCTTTCCTCCACAGAGCCATCCTTATGTGTGAAGGTGTCTACTACTACTATCAAACATGTCTCAGTCTTTCCTCCACAGAGCCATCCTTATGTGTGAGGGTGTCTACTACTACTATCAAACATGTCTCAGTCTTTCCTCAACAGAGCCATCCTTATGTGTGAGGGTGTCTACTACTACTATCAAACATGTCTCAGTCTTTCCTCCACAGAGCCATCCTTATGTGTGAGGGTGTCTACTACTACTATCAAACATGTATCAGTCTTTCCTCCACAGAGCCATCCTTATGTGTGAGGGTGTCTACTACTACTATCAAACATGTCTCAGTCTTTCCTCCACAGAGCCATCCTTATGTGTGAGGGTGTCTACTACTACTATCAAACATGTCTCAGTCTTTCTGCAGCAGAGCCATCCTTATGTGTGAGGGTGTCTACTACTACTATCAAACATGTATCAGTCTTTCCTCCACAGAGCCATCCTTATGTGTGAGGGTGTCTACTACTACTATCAAACATGTCTCAGTCTTTCCGCAACAGAGCCATCCTTATGTGTGAGGGTGTCTACTACTACTATCAAACATGTCTCAGTCTTTCCGCAGTCAGAGCCATCCTTATGTGTGAGGGTGTCTACTACTACTATCAAACATGTCTCAGTCTTTCCTCCACAGAGCCATCCTTATGTGTGAGGGTGTCTACTACTACTATCAAACATGTATCAGTCTTTCCTCCACAGAGCCATCCTTATGTGTGAGGGTGTCTACTACTACTATCAAACATGTCTCAGTCTTTCCGCAACAGAGCCATCCTTATGTGTGAGGGTGTCTACTACTACTATCAAACATGTATCAGTCTTTCCACAACAGAGCCATCCTTATGTGTGAGGGTGTCTACTACTACTATCAAACATGTCTCAGTCTTTCCATGTCCACAGAGCCATCCTTATGTGTGAGGGTGTCTACTACTACTATCAAACATGTATCAGTCTTTCCTGCACAGAGCCATCCTTATGTGTGAGGGTGTCTACTACTACTATCAAACATGTCTCAGTCTTTCCGCAACAGAGCCATCCTTATGTGTGAGGGTGTCTACTACTACTATCAAACATGTCTCAGTCTTTCCTCCACAGAGCCATCCTTATGTGTGAGGGTGTCTACTACTACTATCAAACATGTCTCAGTCTTTCCTCAACAGAGCCATCCTTATGTGTGAGGGTGTCTACTACTACTATCAAACATGTCTCAGTCTTTCCGCAACAGAGCCATCCTTATGTGTGAGGGTGTCTACTACTACTATCAAACATGTCTCAGTCTTTCCTCCACAGAGCCATCCTTATGTGTGAGGGTGTCTACTACTCCTATCAAACATGTATCAGTCTTTCCTCCACAGAGCCATCCTTATGTGTGAGGGTGTCTACTACTACTATCAAACATGTCTCAGTCTTTCCTCCACAGAGCCATCCTTATGTGTGAGGGTGTCTACTACTATCAAACATGTCTCAGTCTTTCTGCAGCAGAGCCATCCTTATGTGTGAGGGTGTCTACTACTACTATCAAACATGTCTCAGTCTTTCCGCAACAGAGCCATCCTTATGTGTGAGGGTGTCTACTACTACTATCAAACATGTATCAGTCTTTCCTCCACAGAGCCATCCTTATGTGTGAAGGTGTCTACTACTACTATCAAACATGTCTCAGTCTTTCCTCCACAGAGCCATCCTTATGTGTGAGGGTGTCTACTACTACTATCAAACATGTCTCAGTCTTTCCGCAACAGAGCCATCCTTATGTGTGAGGGTGTCTACTACTACTATCAAACATGTCTCAGTCTTTCCGCAACAGAGCCATCCTTATGTGTGAGGGTGTCTACTACTACTATCAAACATGTATCAGTCTTTCCGCCACAGAGCCATCCTTATGTGTGAGGGTGTCTACTACTACTATCAAACATGTCTCAGTCTTTCCTCCACAGAGCCATCCTTATGTGTGAGGGTGTCTACTACTACTATCAAACATGTATCAGTCTTTCCTCCACAGAGCCATCCTTATGTGTGAGGGTGTCTACTACTACTATCAAACATGTCTCAGTCTTTCCTCCACAGAGCCATCCTTATGTGTGAGGGTGTCTACTACTATCAAACATGTCTCAGTCTTTCTGCAGCAGAGCCATCCTTATGTGTGAGGGTGTCTACTACTACTATCAAACATGTCTCAGTCTTTCCTCCACAGAGCCATCCTTATGTGTGAGGGTGTCTACTACTCCTATCAAACATGTATCAGTCTTTCCTCCACAGAGCCATCCTTATGTGTGAGGGTGTCTACTACTACTATCAAACATGTCTCAGTCTTTCCGCAACAGAGCCATCCTTATGTGTGAGGGTGTCTACTACTACTATCAAACATGTATCAGTCTTTCCTCCACAGAGCCATCCTTATGTGTGAGGTGTCTACTACTACTATCAAACATGTCTCAGTCTTTCCTCCACAGAGCCATCCTTATGTGTGAGGGTGTCTACTACTACTATCAAACATGTCTCAGTCTTTCCGCAACAGAGCCATCCTTATGTGTGAGGGTGTCTACTACTACTATCAAACATGTCTCAGTCTTTCCTCCAACAGAGCCATCCTTATGTGTGAGGGTGTCTACTACTACTATCAAACATGTATCAGTCTTTCCTCCACAGAGCCATCCTTATGTGTGAGGGTGTCTACTACTACTATCAAACATGTCTCAGTCTTTCCTCCACAGAGCCATCCTTATGTGTGAGGGTGTCTACTACTATCAAACATGTCTCAGTCTTTCTGCAGCAGAGCCATCCTTATGTGTGAGGGTGTCTACTACTACTATCAAACATGTCTCAGTCTTTCCTCCACAGAGCCATCCTTATGTGTGAGGGTGTCTACTACTACTATCAAACATGTCTCAGTCTTTCCTCCACAGAGCCATCCTTATGTGTGAGGGTGTCTACTACTACTATCAAACATGTATCAGTCTTTCCTCCACAGAGCCATCCTTATGTGTGAGGGTGTCTACTACTACTATCAAACATGTCTCAGTCTTTCCTCCACAGAGCCATCCTTATGTGTGAGGGTGTCTACTACTCCTATCAAACATGTCTCAGTCTTTCCTCAACAGAGCCATCCTTATGTGTGAGGGTGTCTACTACTACTATCAAACATGTCTCAGTCTTTCCTCCACAGAGCCATCCTTATGTGTGAGGGTGTCTACTACTACTATCAAACATGTATCAGTCTTTCCTCCACAGAGCCATCCTTATGTGTGAGGGTGTCTACTACTACTATCAAACATGTAGTCTTTCCTCCACAGAGCCATCCTTATGTCAGTCTTTCCTCCACAGAGCCATCCTTATGTGTGAGGGTGTCTACTACTACTATCAAACATGTCTCAGTCTTTCTGCATGTCTCAGAGCCATCCTTATGTGTGAGGGTGTCTACTACTACTATCAAACATGTCTCAGTCTTTCCTGCACAGAGCCATCCTTATGTGTGAGGGTGTCTACTACTACTATCAAACATGTAAGTCTTTCCGCCACAGAGCCATCCTTATGTGTGAGGGTGTCTACTACTACTATCAAACATGTCTCAGTCTTTCCTCAACAGAGCCATCCTTATGTGTGAGGGTGTCTACTACTACTATCAAACATGTCTCAGTCTTTCCTCCACAGAGCCATCCTTATGTGTGAGGGTGTCTACTACTACTATCAAACATGTCTCAGTCTTTCCTCCAACAGAGCCATCCTTATGTGTGAGGGTGTCTACTACTACTATCAAACATGTCTCAGTCTTTCCTCCACAGAGCCATCCTTATGTGTGAGGGTGTCTACTACTACTATCAAACATGTATCAGTCTTTCCTCCACAGAGCCATCCTTATGTGTGAGGGTGTCTACTACTACTATCAAACATGTCTCAGTCTTTCCTCCACAGAGCCATCCTTATGTGTGAGGGTGTCTACTACTACTATCAAACATGTCTCAGTCTTTCCTCAACAGAGCCATCCTTATGTGTGAGGGTGTCTACTACTACTATCAAACATGTCTCAGTCTTTCCTCCACAGAGCCATCCTTATGTGTGAGGGTGTCTACTACTACTATCAAACATGTCTCAGTCTTTCCTCCACAGAGCCATCCTTATGTGTGAGGGTGTCTACTACTACTATCAAACATGTATCAGTCTTTCCTCCACAGAGCCATCCTTATGTGTGAGGGTGTCTACTACTACTATCAAACATGTCTCAGTCTTTCCTCCACAGAGCCATCCTTATGTGTGAGGGTGTCTACTACTACTATCAAACATGTCTCAGTCTTTCTGCAGCAGAGCCATCCTTATGTGAGGGTGTCTACTACTACTATCAAACATGTCTCAGTCTTTCCTCCACAGAGCCATCCTTATGTGTGAGGGTGTCTACTACTACTATCAAACATGTCTCAGTCTTTCCTCCACAGAGCCATCCTTATGTGTGAGGGTGTCTACTACTACTATCAAACATGTCTCAGTCTTTCCTCAACAGAGCCATCCTTATGTGTGAGGGTGTCTACTACTACTATCAAACATGTCTCAGTCTTTCCTCCACAGAGCCATCCTTATGTGTGAGGGTGTCTACTACTACTATCAAACATGTATCAGTCTTTCCCTCCACAGAGCCATCCTTATGTGTGAGGGTGTCTACTACTACTATCAAACATGTCTCAGTCTTTCCTCCACAGAGCCATCCTTATGTGTGAGGGTGTCTACTACTACTATCAAACATGTCTCAGTCTTTCCTGCAGCAGAGCCATCCTTATGTGTGAGGGTGTCTACTACTACTATCAAACATGTCTCAGTCTTTCCAAACATGTCTCCACAGAGCCATCCTTATGTGTGAGGGTGTCTACTACTACTATCAAACATGTCTCAGTCTTTCCTCCACAGAGCCATCCTTATGTGTGAGGGTGTCTACTACTACTATCAAACATGTCTCAGTCTTTCCTCCACAGAGCCATCCTTATGTGTGAGGGTGTCTACTACTACTATCAAACATGTCTCAGTCTTTCCGCAACAGAGCCATCCTTATGTGTGAGGGTGTCTACTACTACTATCAAACATGTCTCAGTCTTTCCTCAAAGAGCCATCCTTATGTGTGAGGGTGTCTACTACTATCAAACATGTCTCTTCCTCCACAGAGCCATCCTTATGTGTGAGGGTGTCTACTACTACTATCAAACATGTATCAGTCTTTCCTCCACAGAGCCATCCTTATGTGTGAGGGTGTCTACTACTACTATCAAACATGTCTCAGTCTTTCCTCCACAGAGCCATCCTTATGTGTGAGGGTGTCTACTACTATCAAACATGTCTATCAAACATGTCTCAGCAGAGCCATCCTTATGTGTGAGGGTGCAGTCTTTCTGCAGCAGAGCCATCCTTATGTGTGAGGGTGTCTACTACTACTATCAAACATGTCTCAGTCTTTCCTCCACAGAGCCATCCTTATGTGTGAGGGTGTCTACTACTACTATCAAACATGTATCAGTCTTTCCTCCACAGAGCCATCCTTATGTGTGAGGGTGTCTACTACTACTATCAAACATGTCTCAGTCTTTCCTCAACAGAGCCATCCTTATGTGTGAGGGTGTCTACTACTACTATCAAACATGTCTCAGTCTTTCCTCCACAGAGCCATCCTTATGTGTGAGGGTGTCTACTACTACTATCAAACATGTCTCAGTCTTTCCTCCACAGAGCCATCCTTATGTGTGAGGGTGTCTACTACTACTATCAAACATGTATCAGTCTTTCCACAACAGAGCCATCCTTATGTGTGAGGGTGTCTACTACTACTATCAAACATGTCTCAGTCTTTCCTCCACAGAGCCATCCTTATGTGTGAGGGTGTCTACTACTATCAAACATGTCTCAGTCTTTCCTCCACAGAGCCATCCTTATGTGTGAGGGTGTCTACTACTACTATCAAACATGTCTCAGTCTTTCCTCCACAGAGCCATCCTTATGTGTGAGGGTGTCTACTACTACTATCAAACATGTATCAGTCTTTCCTCCACAGAGCCATCCTTATGTGTGAGGGTGTCTACTACTACTATCAAACATGTCTCAGTCTTTCCTCCACAGAGCCATCCTTATGTGTGAGGGTGTCTACTACTACTATCAAACATGTCTCAGTCTTTCCTCCACAGAGCCATCCTTATGTGTGAGGGTGTCTACTACTACTATCAAACATGTCTCAGTCTTTCCGCAACAGAGCCATCCTTATGTGTGAGGGTGTCTACTACTACTATCAAACATGTCTCAGTCTTTCCTCCACAGAGCCATCCTTATGTGTGAGGGTGTCTACTACTCCTATCAAACATGTATCAGTCTTTCCTCCACAGAGCCATCCTTATGTGTGAGGGTGTCTACTACTACTATCAAACATGTCTCAGTCTTTCCTCCACAGAGCCATCCTTATGTGTGAAGGTGTCTACTACTACTATCAAACATGTCTCAGTCTTTCCTCCACAGAGCCATCCTTATGTGTGAGGGTGTCTACTACTACTATCAAACATGTCTCAGTCTTTCCACAACAGAGCCATCCTTATGTGTGAGGGTGTCTACTACTACTATCAAACATGTCTCAGTCTTTCTCAAACAGAGCCATCCTTATGTGTGAGGGTGTCTACTACTACTATCAAACATGTCTCAGTCTTTCCTCCACAGAGCCATCCTTATGTGTGAGGGTGTCTACTACTACTATCAAACATGTATCAGTCTTTCCTCCACAGAGCCATCCTTATGTGTGAGGGTGTCTACTACTACTATCAAACATGTCTCAGTCTTTCCGCAACAGAGCCATCCTTATGTGTGAGGGTGTCTACTACTACTATCAAACATGTCTCAGTCTTTCCGCAACAGAGCCATCCTTATGTGTGAGGGTGTCTACTACTACTATCAAACATGTCTCAGTCTTTCCTCCACAGAGCCATCCTTATGTGTGAGGGTGTCTACTACTACTATCAAACATGTCTCAGTCTTTCCTCCACAGAGCCATCCTTATGTGTGAGGGTGTCTACTACTACTATCAAACATGTCTCAGTCTTTCCTCCACAGAGCCATCCTTATGTGTGAGGGTGTCTACTACTACTATCAAACATGTCTCAGTCTTTCCTGCAACAGAGCCATCCTTATGTGTGAGGGTGTCTACTACTACTATCAAACATGTCTCAGTCTTTCCTCCACAGAGCCATCCTTATGTGTGAGGGTGTCTACTACTACTATCAAACATGTATCAGTCTTTCCTCCACAGAGCCATCCTTATGTGTGAGGGTGTCTACTACTACTATCAAACATGTCTCAGTCTTTCCTCCACAGAGCCATCCTTATGTGTGAGGGTGTCTACTACTACTATCAAACATGTCTCAGTCTTTCCTCCACAGAGCCATCCTTATGTGTGAGGGTGTCTACTACTACTATCAAACATGTCTCAGTCTTTCCGCCAACAGAGCCATCCTTATGTGTGAGGGTGTCTACTACTACTATCAAACATGTCTCAGTCTTTCCTCCACAGAGCCATCCTTATGTGTGAGGGTGTCTACTACTACTATCAAACATGTCTCAGTCTTTCCGCCACAGAGCCATCCTTATGTGTGAGGGTGTCTACTACTACTATCAAACATGTCTCAGTCTTTCCTCCACAGAGCCATCCTTATGTGTGAGGGTGTCTACTACTACTATCAAACATGTATCAGTCTTTCCTCCACAGAGCCATCCTTATGTGTGAGGGTGTCTACTACTACTATCAAACATGTCTCAGTCTTTCCTCCACAGAGCCATCCTTATGTGTGAGGGTGTCTACTACTACTATCAAACATGTATCAGTCTTTCCTCCACAGAGCCATCCTTATGTGTGAGGGTGTCTACTACTACTATCAAACATGTATCAGTCTTTCCTCCACAGAGCCATCCTTATGTGTGAGGGTGTCTACTACTACTATCAAACATGTCTCAGTCTTTCCTCCACAGAGCCATCCTTATGTGTGAGGGTGTCTACTACTACTATCAAACATGTCTCAGTCTTTCCTGCAACAGAGCCATCCTTATGTGTGAGGGTGTCTACTACTACTATCAAACATGTCTCAGTCTTTCCTCCACAGAGCCATCCTTATGTGTGAGGGTGTCTACTACTACTATCAAACATGTATCAGTCTTTCCTCCACAGAGCCATCCTTATGTGTGAGGGTGTCTACTACTACTATCAAACATGTCTCAGTCTTTCCTCCACAGAGCCATCCTTATGTGTGAGGGTGTCTACTACTACTATCAAACATGTCTCAGTCTTTCCTCCAGCAGAGCCATCCTTATGTGTGAGGGTGTCTACTACTACTATCAAACATGTATCAGTCTTTCCGCACAGAGCCATCCTTATGTGTGAGGGTGTCTACTACTACTATCAAACATGTCTCAGTCTTTCCGCAACAGAGCCATCCTTATGTGTGAGGGTGTCTACTACTACTATCAAACATGTCTCAGTCTTTCCTCCACAGAGCCATCCTTATGTGTGAGGGTGTCTACTACTACTATCAAACATGTCTCAGTCTTTCCTCCACAGAGCCATCCTTATGTGTGAGGGTGTCTACTACTACTATCAAACATGTCTCAGTCTTTCCTCCACAGAGCCATCCTTATGTGTGAGGGTGTCTACTACTACTATCAAACATGTCTCAGTCTTTCCTCCACAGAGCCATCCTTATGTGTGAGGGTG
Organism: Oncorhynchus nerka; assembly: GCF_034236695.1. Lineage (NCBI taxonomy): Eukaryota > Metazoa > Chordata > Actinopteri > Salmoniformes > Salmonidae > Oncorhynchus > Oncorhynchus nerka. The sequence continues at coordinate 16,230,596 of NC_088418.1, forward strand.
TCTACTACTACTATCAAACATGTCTCAGTCTTTCTGCAATGTGTGAGGGTGTCTACTACTACTATCAAACATGTCTCAGTCTTTCCTCCACAGAGCCATCCTTATGTGTGAGGGTGTCTACTACTACTATCAAACATGTATCAGTCTTTCCTCCACAGAGCCATCCTTATGTGTGAGGGTGTCTACTACTACTATCAAACATGTCTCAGTCTTTCCTCAACAGAGCCATCCTTATGTGTGAGGGTGTCTACTACTACTATCAAACATGTCTCAGTCTTTCCTGCAGCAGAGCCATCCTTATGTGTGAGGGTGTCTACTACTACTATCAAACATGTATCAGTCTTTCCTCCACAGAGCCATCCTTATGTGTGAGGGTGTCTACTACTACTATCAAACATGTCTCAGTCTTTCCCACAGAGCCATCCTTATGTGTGAGGGTGTCTACTACTACTATCAAACATGTATCAGTCTTTCCTCCACAGAGCCATCCTTATGTGTGAAGGTGTCTACTACTACTATCAAACATGTCTCAGTCTTTCCTCCACAGAGCCATCCTTATGTGTGAGGGTGTCTACTACTACTATCAAACATGTATCAGTCTTTCCTCCACAGAGCCATCCTTATGTGTGAGGGTGTCTACTACTACTATCAAACATGTCTCAGTCTTTCCTGCACAGAGCCATCCTTATGTGTGAGGGTGTCTACTACTACTATCAAACATGTCTCAGTCTTTCCGCCACAGAGCCATCCTTATGTGTGAGGGTGTCTACTACTACTATCAAACATGTATCAGTCTTTCCTCCACAGAGCCATCCTTATGTGTGAGGGTGTCTACTACTACTATCAAACATGTATCAGTCTTTCCTCCACAGAGCCATCCTTATGTGTGAGGGTGTCTACTACTACTATCAAACATGTCTCAGTCTTTCCTGCAGCAGAGCCATCCTTATGTGTGAGGGTGTCTACTACTACTATCAAACATGTATCAGTCTTTCCTCCACAGAGCCATCCTTATGTGTGAGGGTGTCTACTACTACTATCAAACATGTCTCAGTCTTTCCTCAACAGAGCCATCCTTATGTGTGAGGGTGTCTACTACTACTATCAAACATGTATCAGTCTTTCCTCCACACAGAGCCATCCTTATGTGTGAGGGTGTCTACTACTACTATCAAACATGTCTCAGTCTTTCCTCCAGAGCCATCCTTATGTGTGAGGGTGTCTACTACTACTATCAAACATGTATCAGTCTTTCCTCCACAGAGCCATCCTTATGTGTGAGGGTGTCTACTACTACTATCAAACATGTCTCAGTCTTTCCTCCACAGAGCCATCCTTATGTGTGAGGGTGTCTACTACTACTATCAAACATGTCTCAGTCTTTCCTCAGCAGAGCCATCCTTATGTGTGAGGGTGTCTACTACTACTATCAAACATGTCTCAGTCTTTCCTCCACAGAGCCATCCTTATGTGTGAGGGTGTCTACTACTACTATCAAACATGTATCAGTCTTTCCTCCACAGAGCCATCCTTATGTGTGAGGGTGTCTACTACTACTATCAAACATGTCTCAGTCTTTCCGCAACAGAGCCATCCTTATGTGTGAGGGTGTCTACTACTACTATCAAACATGTATCAGTCTTTCCACAGAGCCATCCAGAGCCATCCTTATGTGTGAGGGTGTCTACTACTACTATCAAACATGTCTCAGTCTTTCCGCACAGAGCCATCCTTATGTGTGAGGGTGTCTACTACTACTATCAAACATGTCTCAGTCTTTCCTCCACAGAGCCATCCTTATGTGTGAGGGTGTCTACTACTACTATCAAACATGTATCAGTCTTTCCACAACAGAGCCATCCTTATGTGTGAGGGTGTCTACTACTACTATCAAACATGTCTCAGTCTTTCCACAACAGAGCCATCCTTATGTGTGAGGGTGTCTACTACTATCAAACATGTCTCAGTCTTTCCTCCACAGAGCCATCCTTATGTGTGAGGGTGTCTACTACTACTATCAAACATGTATCAGTCTTTCCTCCACAGAGCCATCCTTATGTGTGAGGGTGTCTACTACTACTATCAAACATGTCTCAGTCTTTCCTCCACAGAGCCATCCTTATGTGTGAGGGTGTCTACTACTATCAAACATGTCTCAGTCTTTCTGCAGCAGAGCCATCCTTATGTGTGAGGGTGTCTACTACTACTATCAAACATGTCTCAGTCTTTCCTCCACAGAGCCATCCTTATGTGTGAGGGTGTCTACTACTCCTATCAAACATGTATCAGTCTTTCCTCCACAGAGCCATCCTTATGTGTGAGGGTGTCTACTACTACTATCAAACATGTCTCAGTCTTTCCGCAACAGAGCCATCCTTATGTGTGAGGGTGTCTACTACTACTATCAAACATGTATCAGTCTTTCCTCCACAGAGCCATCCTTATGTGTGAAGGTGTCTACTACTACTATCAAACATGTCTCAGTCTTTCCTCCACAGAGCCATCCTTATGTGTGAGGGTGTCTACTACTACTATCAAACATGTCTCAGTCTTTCCGCAACAGAGCCATCCTTATGTGTGAGGGTGTCTACTACTACTATCAAACATGTCTCAGTCTTTCCGCAACAGAGCCATCCTTATGTGTGAGGGTGTCTACTACTACTATCAAACATGTATCAGTCTTTCCTCCACAGAGCCATCCTTATGTGTGAGGGTGTCTACTACTACTATCAAACATGTCTCAGTCTTTCCTCCACAGAGCCATCCTTATGTGTGAGGGTGTCTACTACTACTATCAAACATGTCTCAGTCTTTCCTCCACAGAGCCATCCTTATGTGTGAGGGTGTCTACTACTACTATCAAACATGTCTCAGTCTTTCCTCCACAGAGCCATCCTTATGTGTGAGGGTGTCTACTACTACTATCAAACATGTATCAGTCTTTCCTCCACAGAGCCATCCTTATGTGTGAGGGTGTCTACTACTACTATCAAACATGTATCAGTCTTTCCTCAGAGCCATCTTTCTACTACTACTATCAAACATGTAGTCTTTCCTCCACAGAGCCATCCTTATGTGTGAAGGTGTCTACTACTACTATCAAACATGTCTCAGTCTTTCCTCCACAGAGCCATCCTTATGTGTGAGGGTGTCTACTACTCCTATCAAACATGTATCAGTCTTTCCTCCACAGAGCCATCCTTATGTGTGAGGGTGTCTACTACTACTATCAAACATGTCTCAGTCTTTCCTCAACAGAGCCATCCTTATGTGTGAGGGTGTCTACTACTACTATCAAACATGTCTCAGTCTTTCCAGCCACAGAGCCATCCTTATGTGTGAGGGTGTCTACTACTACTATCAAACATGTCTCAGTCTTTCCTCCACAGAGCCATCCTTATGTGTGAGGGTGTCTACTACTACTATCAAACATGTCTCAGTCTTTCCTCCACAGAGCCATCCTTATGTGTGAGGGTGTCTACTACTACTATCAAACATGTCTCAGTCTTTCCTCCACAGAGCCATCCTTATGTGTGAGGGTGTCTACTACTACTATCAAACATGTCTCAGTCTTTCCTGCACAGAGCCATCCTTATGTGTGAGGGTGTCTACTACTACTATCAAACATGTCTCAGTCTTTCCGCAACAGAGCCATCCTTATGTGTGAGGGTGTCTACTACTACTATCAAACATGTATCAGTCTTTCCTCCACAGAGCCATCCTTATGTGTGAGGGTGTCTACTACTACTATCAAACATGTCTCAGTCTTTCCTCCACAGAGCCATCCTTATGTGTGAGGGTGTCTACTACAACTATCAAACATGTCTCAGTCTTTCCTCAACAGAGCCATCCTTATGTGTGAGGGTGTATACTACTACTATCAAACATGTCTCAGTCTTTCCTCCACAGAGCCATCCTTATGTGTGAGGGTGTCTACTACTCCTATCAAACATGTATCAGTCTTTCCTCCACAGAGCCATCCTTATGTGTGAGGGTGTCTACTACTACTATCAAACATGTCTCAGTCTTTCCTCCACAGAGCCATCCTTATGTGTGAGGGTGTCTACTACTATCAAACATGTCTCAGTCTTTCTGCAGCAGAGCCATCCTTATGTGTGAGGGTGTCTACTACTACTATCAAACATGTCTCAGTCTTTCCTCCACAGAGCCATCCTTATGTGTGAGGGTGTCTACTACTACTATCAAACATGTATCAGTCTTTCCTCCACAGAGCCATCCTTATGTGTGAGGGTGTCTACTACTACTATCAAACATGTCTCAGTCTTTCCTGCAACAGAGCCATCCTTATGTGTGAGGGTGTCTACTACTACTATCAAACATGTCTCAGTCTTTCCTCCACAGAGCCATCCTTATGTGTGAGGGTGTCTACTACTACTATCAAACATGTATCAGTCTTTCCTCCACAGAGCCATCCTTATGTGTGAGGGTGTCTACTACTACTATCAAACATGTCTCAGTCTTTCCTCCACAGAATCCTTATGTGTGAGGGTGTCTCTACTCTATCAAACATGTCTCAGTCTTTCCGCAACAGAGCCATCCTTATGTGTGAGGGTGTCTACTACTACTATCAAACATGTCTCAGTCTTTCCTCCACAGAGCCATCCTTATGTGTGAGGGTGTCTACTACTACTATCAAACATGTATCAGTCTTTCCTCCACAGAGCCATCCTTATGTGTGAGGGTGTCTACTACTACTATCAAACATGTCTCAGTCTTTCCTCCACAGAGCCATCCTTATGTGTGAGGGTGTCTACTACTACTATCAAACATGTCTCAGTCTTTCCTGCAGCAGAGCCATCCTTATGTGTGAGGGTGTCTACTACTACTATCAAACATGTCTCAGTCTTTCCTCCACAGAGCCATCCTTATGTGTGAGGGTGTCTACTACTCTATCAAACATGTATCAGTCTTTCCTCCACAGAGCCATCCTTATGTGTGAGGGTGTCTACTACTACTATCAAACATGTCTCAGTCTTTCCGCAACAGAGCCATCCTTATGTGTGAGGGTGTCTACTACTACTATCAAACATGTATCAGTCTTTCCTCCACAGAGCCATCCTTATGTGTGAGGGTGTCTACTACTACTATCAAACATGTCTCAGTCTTTCCTCCACAGAGCCATCCTTATGTGTGAGGGTGTCTACTACTCCTATCAAACATGTCTCAGTCTTTCCGCAACAGAGCCATCCTTATGTGTGAAGGTGTCTACTACTACTATCAAACATGTCTCAGTCTTTCCGCCACAGAGCCATCCTTATGTGTGAGGGTGTCTACTACTACTATCAAACATGTCTCAGTCTTTCCTCCACAGAGCCATCCTTATGTGTGAGGGTGTCTAGGGTGTCTTTCCTCCACTCCTTATGTGTGACTACTATCAAACATGTCTCAGTCTTTCTGCTCCACAGAGCCATCCTTATGTGTGAGGGTGTCTACTACTACTATCAAACATGTCTCAGTCTTTCCTCCACAGAGCCATCCTTATGTGTGAGGGTGTCTACTACTCATCAAACATGTATCAGTCTTTCCTCCACAGAGCCATCCTTATGTGTGAGGGTGTCTACTACTACTATCAAACATGTCTCAGTCTTTCCGCAACAGAGCCATCCTTATGTGTGAGGGTGTCTACTACTACTATCAAACATGTATCAGTCTTTCCGCCACAGAGCCATCCTTATGTGTGAGGGTGTCTACTACTACTATCAAACATGTCTCAGTCTTTCCTCCACAGAGCCATCCTTATGTGTGAGGGTGTCTACTACTCCTATCAAACATGTATCAGTCTTTCCTCCACAGAGCCATCCTTATGTGTGAGGTGTCTCTACTACTATCAAACATGTCTCAGTCTTTCCGCAACAGAGCCATCCTTATGTGTGAGGGTGTCTACTACTACTATCAAACATGTCTCAGTCTTTCCGCAACAGAGCCATCCTTATGTGTGAGGGTGTCTACTACTACTATCAAACATGTCTCAGTCTTTCCTCCACAGAGCCATCCTTATGTGTGAGGGTGTCTACTACTCCTATCAAACATGTATCAGTCTTTCCTCCACAGAGCCATCCTTATGTGTGAGGGTGTCTACTACTACTATCAAACATGTCTCAGTCTTTCCTCCACAGAGCCATCCTTATGTGTGAGGGTGTCTACTACTATCAAACATGTCTCAGTCTTTCTGCAGCAGAGCCATCCTTATGTGTGAGGGTGTCTACTACTACTATCAAACATGTCTCAGTCTTTCCTCAACAGAGCCATCCTTATGTGTGAGGGTGTCTACTACTCCTATCAAACATGTATCAGTCTTTCCTCCACAGAGCCATCCTTATGTGTGAGGTGTCTACTACTACTATCAAACATGTCTCAGTCTTTCCTCCACAGAGCCATCCTTATGTGTGAGGGTGTCTACTACTACTATCAAACATGTCTCAGTCTTTCCTCAACAGAGCCATCCTTATGTGTGAGGGTGTCTACTACTACTATCAAACATGTCTCAGTCTTTCCTCCACAGAGCCATCCTTATGTGTGAGGGTGTCTACTACTCCTATCAAACATGTATCAGTCTTTCCTCCACAGAGCCATCCTTATGTGTGAGGGTGTCTACTACTACTATCAAACATGTCTCAGTCTTTCCTCCACAGAGCCATCCTTATGTGTGAGGGTGTCTACTACTACTATCAAACATGTCTCAGTCTTTCCTCCAGCAGAGCCATCCTTATGTGTGAGGGTGTCTACTACTACTATCAAACATGTCTCAGTCTTTCCTCCACAGAGCCATCCTTATGTGTGAGGGTGTCTACTACTCCTATCAAACATGTATCAGTCTTTCCTCCACAGAGCCATCCTTATGTGTGAGGGTGTCTACTACTACTATCAAACATGTCTCAGTCTTTCCGCAACAGAGCCATCCTTATGTGTGAGGGTGTCTACTACTACTATCAAACATGTCTCAGTCTTTCTGTGTGTGAGGGTGTCTACTACTACTATCAAACATGTATCAGTCTTTCCTCCACAGAGCCATCCTTATGTGTGAGGGTGTCTACTACTACTATCAAACATGTCTCAGTCTTTCCTCCACAGAGCCATCAGAGCCATCCTTATGTGTGAGGGTGTCTACTACTACTATCAAACATGTCTCAGTCTTTCCGCAACAGAGCCATCCTTATGTGTGAGGGTGTCTACTACTACTATCAAACATGTCTCAGTCTTTCCTCCACAGAGCCATCCTTATGTGTGAGGGTGTCTACTACTACTATCAAACATGTATCAGTCTTTCCTCCACAGAGCCATCCTTATGTGTGAGGGTGTCTACTACTACTATCAAACATGTCTCAGTCTTTCCTCCACAGAGCCATCCTTATGTGTGAGGGTGTCTACTACTACAAACATGTCTCAGTCAAACCATCCTTATGTGTGAGGGTCAGTCTTTGTCTCAGTCTTTCCTCCACAGAGCCATCCTTATGTGTGAGGGTGTCTACTACTACTATCAAACATGTATCAGTCTTTCCTCCACAGAGCCATCCTTATGTGTGAGGGTGTCTACTACTACTATCAAACATGTCTCAGTCTTTCCGCAACAGAGCCATCCTTATGTGTGAGGGTGTCTACTACTACTATCAAACATGTCTCAGTCTTTCCTCCACAGAGCCATCCTTATGTGTGAGGGTGTCTACTACTACTATCAAACATGTCTCAGTCTTTCCTCCACAGAGCCATCCTTATGTGTGAGGGTGTCTACTACTACTATCAAACATGTCTCAGTCTTTCCTCAGCAGAGCCATCCTTATGTGTGAGGGTGTCTACTACTACTATCAAACATGTCTCAGTCTTTCCTCCACAGAGCCATCCTTATGTGTGAGGGTGTCTACTACTACTATCAAACATGTCTCAGTCTTTCCTCCACAGAGCCATCCTTATGTGTGAGGGTGTCTACTACTACTATCAAACATGTCTCAGTCTTTCCACAGAGCCACATCCTTAAACATGTCTACTACTACTATCAAACATGTCTCAGTCTTTCCTCCACAGAGCCATCCTTATGTGTGAGGGTGTCTACTACTACTATCAAACATGTCTCAGTCTTTCCTCCACAGAGCCATCCTTATGTGTGAGGGTGTCTACTACTACTATCAAACATGTATCAGTCTTTCCTCCACAGAGCCATCCTTATGTGTGAAGGTGTCTACTACTACTATCAAACATGTCTCAGTCTTTCCTCCACAGAGCCATCCTTATGTGTGAGGGTGTCTACTACTCCTATCAAACATGTATCAGTCTTTCCTCCACAGAGCCATCCTTATGTGTGAGGGTGTCTACTACTACTATCAAACATGTCTCAGTCTTTCCTCCACAGAGCCATCCTTATGTGTGAGGGTGTCTACTACTATCAAACATGTCTCAGTCTTTCTGCAGCAGAGCCATCCTTATGTGTGAGGGTGTCTACTACTACTATCAAACATGTCTCAGTCTTTCCTCCACAGAGCCATCCTTATGTGTGAGGGTGTCTACTACTCCTATCAAACATGTATCAGTCTTTCCTCCACAGAGCCATCCTTATGTGTGAGGGTGTCTACTACAACTATCAAACATGTATCAGTCTTTCCGCAACAGAGCCATCTTTATGTGTGAGGGTGTCTACTACTACTATCAAACATGTCTCAGTCTTTCTGCAGCAGAGCCATCCTTATGTGTGAGGGTGTCTACTACTCCTATCAAACATGTATCAGTCTTTCCGCCACAGAGCCATCCTTTTGTGTGAAGGTGTCTACTACTACTATCAAACATGTCTCAGTCTTTCCGCAACAGAGCCATCCTTATGTGTGAGGGTGTCTACTACTACTATCAAACATGTCTCAGTCTTTCCGCAACAGAGCCATCCTTATGTGTGAGGGTGTCTACTACTACTATCAAACATGTCTCAGTCTTTCCTCCACAGAGCCATCCTTATGTGTGAGGGTGTCTACTACTCCTATCAAACATGTATCAGTCTTTCCTCCACAGAGCCATCCTTATGTGTGAGGGTGTCTACTACTACTATCAAACATGTCTCAGTCTTTCCTCCACAGAGCCATCCTTATGTGTGAGGGTGTCTACTACTATCAAACATGTCTCAGTCTTTCTGCAGCAGAGCCATCCTTATGTGTGAGGGTGTCTACTACTACTATCAAACATGTCTCAGTCTTTCCTCCACAGAGCCATCCTTATGTGTGAGGGTGTCTACTACTACTATCAAACATGTATCAGTCTTTCCTCCACAGAGCCATCCTTATGTGTGAGGGTGTCTACTACTACTATCAAACATGTCTCAGTCTTTCCTCAACAGAGCCATCCTTATGTGTGAGGGTGTCTACTACTACTATCAAACATGTCTCAGTCTTTCCTCCACAGAGCCATCCTTATGTGTGAGGGTGTCTACTACTACTATCAAACATGTCTCAGTCTTTCCTCCACAGAGCCATCCTTATGTGTGAGGGTGTCTACTACTACTATCAAACATGTCTCAGTCTTTCCTCCACAGAGCCATCCTTATGTGTGAGGGTGTCTACTACTCCTATCAAACATGTCTCAGTCTTTCCGCAACAGAGCCATCCTTATGTGTGAGGGTGTCTACTACTACTATCAAACATGTCTCAGTCTTTCCTCCACAGAGCCATCCTTATGTGTGAGGGTGTCTACTACTACTATCAAACATGTCTCAGTCTTTCTGCACAGAGCCATCCTTATGTGTGAGGGTGTCTACTACTACTATCAAACATGTCTCAGTCTTTCCTCCACAGAGCCATCCTTATGTGTGAGGGTGTCTACTACTACTATCAAACATGTCTCAGTCTTTCCTCCACAGAGCCATCCTTATGTGTGAGGGTGTCTACTACTACTATCAAACATGTCTCAGTCTTTCCTCCACAGAGCCATCCTTATGTGTGAGGGTGTCTACTACTACTATCAAACATGTCTCAGTCTTTCCAACAGAGCCATCCTTATGTGTGAGGGTGTCTACTACTACTATCAAACATGTATCAGTCTTTCCTCCACAGAGCCATCCTTATGTGTGAGGGTGTCTACTACTACTATCAAACATGTCTCAGTCTTTCCTCCACAGAGCCATCCTTATGTGTGAGGGTGTCTACTACTACTATCAAACATGTCTCAGTCTTTCCGCAACAGAGCCATCCTTATGTGTGAGGGTGTCTACTACTACTATCAAACATGTCTCAGTCTTTCCTCCACAGAGCCATCCTTATGTGTGAGGGTGTCTACTACTCCTATCAAACATGTATCAGTCTTTCCTCCACAGAGCCATCCTTATGTGTGAGGGTGTCTACTACTACTATCAAACATGTCTCAGTCTTTCCTCCACAGAGCCATCCTTATGTGTGAGGGTGTCTACTACTATCAAACATGTCTCAGTCTTTCTGCACAGAGCCATCCTTATGTGTGAGGGTGTCTACTACTACTATCAAACATGTCTCAGTCTTTCCTGCACAGAGCCATCCTTATGTGTGAGGGTGTCTACTACTACTATCAAACATGTATCAGTCTTTCCTCCACAGAGCCATCCTTATGTGTGAGGGTGTCTACTACTACTATCAAACATGTCTCAGTCTTTCCTCCACAGAGCCATCCTTATGTGTGAGGGTGTCTACTACTCCTATCAAACATGTCTCAGTCTTTCCTCCAGAGCCATCCTTATGTGTGAGGGTGTCTACTACTACTACTATCAAACATGTCTCAGTCCATCCATCCTTATGTGTGAGGGTGTCTACTACTACTATCAAACATGTCTCAGTCTTTCCTCCACAGAGCCATCCTTATGTGTGAAGGTGTCTACTACTACTATCAAACATGTCTCAGTCTTTCCGCAACAGAGCCATCCTTATGTGTGAGGGTGTCTACTACTACTATCAAACATGTCTCAGTCTTTCCTCCACAGAGCCATCCTTATGTGTGAGGGTGTCTACTACTACTATCAAACATGTCTCAGTCTTTCCGCCACAGAGCCATCCTTATGTGTGAGGGTGTCTACTACTACTATCAAACATGTATCAGTCTTTCCTCCACAGAGCCATCCTTATGTGTGAGGGTGTCTACTACTACTATCAAACATGTCTCAGTCTTTCCTCAACAGAGCCATCCTTATGTGTGAGGGTGTCTACTACTACTATCAAACATGTCTCAGTCTTTCCACAACAGAGCCATCCTTATGTGTGAGGGTGTCTACTACTACTATCAAACATGTCTCAGTCTTTCCTCCACAGAGCCATCCTTATGTGTGAGGGTGTCTACTACTACTATCAAACATGTCTCAGTCTTTCCTCCACAGAGCCATCCTTATGTGTGAGGGTGTCTACTACTACTATCAAACATGTCTCAGTCTTTCCTCCACAGAGCCATCCTTATGTGTGAGGGTGTCTACTACTATCAAACATGTCTCAGTCTTTCTGCAGCAGAGCCATCCTTATGTGTGAGGGTGTCTACTACTACTATCAAACATGTCTCAGTCTTTCCTCCACAGAGCCATCCTTATGTGTGAGGGTGTCTACTACTACTATCAAACATGTATCAGTCTTTCCTCCACAGAGCCATCCTTATGTGTGAAGGTGTCTACTACTACTATCAAACATGTCTCAGTCTTTCCGCAACAGAGCCATCCTTATGTGTGAGGGTGTCTACTACTACTATCAAACATGTATCAGTCTTTCCACAACAGAGCCATCCTTATGTGTGAGGGTGTCTACTACTACTATCAAACATGTCTCAGTCTTTCCGCCACAGAGCCATCCTTATGTGTGAGGGTGTCTACTACTACTATCAAACATGTCTCAGTCTTTCTGCATGTGCCATCCTTATGTGTGAGGGTGTCTACTACTACTATCAAACATGTATCAGTCTTTCCTCCACAGAGCCATCCTTATGTGTGAGGGTGTCTACTACTACTATCAAACATGTCTCAGTCTTTCCTCCACAGAGCCATCCTTATGTGTGAGGGTGTCTACTACTACTATCAAACATCAGTCTTTCTGCAGCAGAGCCATCCTTATGTGTGAGGGTGTCTACTACTACTATCAAACATGTCTCAGTCTTTCCTCCACAGAGCCATCCTTATGTGTGAGGGTGTCTACTACTACTATCAAACATGTCTCAGTCTTTCCTCCACAGAGCCATCCTTATGTGTGAGGGTGTCTACTACTACTATCAAACATGTCTCAGTCTTTCCGCAACAGAGCCATCCTTATGTGTGAGGGTGTCTACTACTACTATCAAACATGTATCAGTCTTTCCGCCACAGAGCCATCCTTTTGTGTGAAGGTGTCTACTACTACTATCAAACATGTCTCAGTCTTTCCGCAACAGAGCCATCCTTATGTGTGAGGGTGTCTACTACTACTATCAAACATGTATCAGTCTTTCCTCCACAGAGCCATCCTTATGTGTGAGGGTGTCTACTACTACTATCAAACATGTCTCAGTCTTTCCTCCACAGAGCCATCCTTATGTGTGAGGGTGTCTACTACTACTATCAAACATGTATCAGTCTTTCCGCAGCAGAGCCATCCTTATGTGTGAGGGTGTCTACTACTACTATCAAACATGTATCAGTCTTTCCGCCACAGAGCCATCTTTATGTGTGAGGGTGTCTACTACTACTATCAAACATGTCTCAGTCTTTCTGCAGCAGAGCCATCCTTATGTGTGAGGGTGTCTACTACTACTATCAAACATGTCTCAGTCTTTCCTCCACAGAGCCATCCTTATGTGTGAGGGTGTCTACTACTACTATCAAACATGTCTCAGTCTTTCCTCCACAGAGCCATCCTTATGTGTGAGGGTGTCTACTACTACTATCAAACATGTCTCAGTCTTTCCGCAACAGAGCCATCCTTATGTGTGAGGGTGTCTACTACTACTATCAAACATGTCTCAGTCTTTCCTCCACAGAGCCATCCTTATGTGTGAGGGTGTCTACTACTCCTATCAAACATGTATCAGTCTTTCCTCCACAGAGCCATCCTTATGTGTGAGGGTGTCTACTACTACTATCAAACATGTCTCAGTCTTTCCTCCACAGAGCCATCCTTATGTGTGAGGGTGTCTACTACTACTATCAAACATGTCTCAGTCTTTCCTCCACAGAGCCATCCTTATGTGTGAGGGTGTCTACTACTACTATCAAACATGTCTCAGTCTTTCCTCCACAGAGCCATCCTTATGTGTGAGGGTGTGTCTCAGTCTTTCTGCAGCAGAGCCATCCTTATGTGTGAGGGTGTCTACTACTATCAAACATGTCAGTCAGTCTTTCCTCCACAGAGCCATCCTTATGTGTGAGGGTGTCTACTACTACTATCAAACATGTATCAGTCTTTCCTCCACAGAGCCATCCTTATGTGTGAGGGTGTCTACTACTACTATCAAACATGTCTCAGTCTTTCCGCAACAGAGCCATCCTTATGTGTGAGGGTGTCTACTACTACTATCAAACATGTCTCAGTCTTTCTGCAACAGAGCCATCCTTATGTGTGAGGGTGTCTACTACTACTATCAAACATGTCTCAGTCTTTCCGCAACAGAGCCATCCTTATGTGTGAAGGTGTCTACTACTACTATCAAACATGTCTCAGTCTTTCCTCCACAGAGCCATCCTTATGTGTGAGGGTGTCTACTACTCCTATCAAACATGTATCAGTCTTTCCGCAACAGAGCCATTCTTATGTCTGAAGGTGTCTACTACTACTATCAAACATGTCTCAGTCTTTCCGCAACAGAGCCATCTTTATGTGTGAGGGTGTCTACTACTACTATCAAACATGTATCAGTCTTTCCGCCACAGAGCCATCCTTATGTGTGAGGGTGTCTACTACTACTATCAAACATGTATCAGTCTTTCCTCCTCAGAGCCATCCTTATGTGTGAGGGTGTCTACTACTACTATAAAACATGTATCAGTCTTTCCTCCACAGAGCCATCCTTATGTGTGAGGGTGTCTACTACTACTATCAAACATGTCTCAGTCTTTCTGCAACAGAGCCATCCTTATGTGTGAGGGTGTCTACTACTACTATCAAACATGTCTCAGTCTTTCCGCAACAGAGCCATCCTTATGTGTGAAGGTGTCTACTACTACTATCAAACATGTATCAGTCTTTCCTCCACAGAGCCATCCTTATGTGTGAGGGTGTCTACTACTACTATCAAACATGTCTCAGTCTTTCCGCAACAGAGCCATCCTTATGTGTGAGGGTGTCTACTACTACTATCAAACATGTCTCAGTCTTTCCTCCACAGAGCCATCCTTATGTGTGAGGGTGTCTACTACTACTATCAAACATGTCTCAGTCTTTCCGCCACAGAGCCATCCTTATGTGTGAGGGTGTCTACTACTACTATCAAACATGTCTCAGTCTTTCCTCCACAGAGCCATCCTTATGTGTGAGGGTGTCTACTACTACTATCAAACATGTATCAGTCTTTCCTCCACAGAGCCATCCTTATGTGTGAAGGTGTCTACTACTACTATCAAACATGTCTCAGTCTTTCCGCAACAGAGCCATCCTTATGTGTGAGGGTGTCTACTACTACTATCAAACATGTCTCAGTCTTTCCGCAACAGAGCCATCCTTATGTGTGAGGGTGTCTACTACTACTATCAAACATGTCTCAGTCTTTCCGCAACAGAGCCATCCTTATGTGTGAGGGTGTCTACTACTACTATCAAACATGTCTCAGTCTTTCCTCCACAGAGCCATCCTTATGTGTGAGGGTGTCTACTACTCCTATCAAACATGTATCAGTCTTTCCTCCACAGAGCCATCCTTATGTGTGAGGGTGTCTACTACTACTATCAAACATGTCTCAGTCTTTCCTCCACAGAGCCATCCTTATGTGTGAGGGTGTCTACTACTACTATCAAACATGTCTCAGTCTTTCCTGCACAGAGCCATCCTTATGTGTGAGGGTGTCTCTTTCTGCACTACTACTATCATCAAACATGTATCAGTCTTTCCTCCACAGAGCCATCCTTATGTGTGAGGGTGTCTACTACTACTATCAAACATGTATCAGTCTTTCCTCCACAGAGCCATCCTTATGTGTGAGGGTGTCTACTACTACTATCAAACATGTCTCAGTCTTTCTGCAAACATGTCTCACAGAGCCATCCTTATGTGTGAGGGTGTCTACTACTACTATCAAACATGTCTCAGTCTTTCCTCCAGTCTTTCCTCAGTCTTTCTGCAGCAGAGCCATCCTTATGTGTGAGGGTGTCTACTACTACTATCAAACATGTCTCAGTCTTTCCTCCACAGAGCCATCCTTATGTGTGAGGGTGTCTACTACTACTATCAAACATGTCTCAGTCTTTCCTCCACAGAGCCATCCTTATGTGTGAGGGTGTCTACTACTACTATCAAACATGTCTCAGTCTTTCCTCCACAGAGCCATCCTTATGTGTGAGGGTGTCTACTACTACTATCAAACATGTCTCAGTCTTTCCTCACAGAGCCATCCTTATGTGTGAGGTGTCTACTACTACTATCAAACATGTATCAGTCTTTCCTCCACAGAGCCATCCTTATGTGTGAGGGTGTCTACTACTACTATCAAACATGTCTCAGTCTTTCCTCAAACACAGAGCCATCCTTATGTGTGAGGTGTCTACTACTACTATCAAACATGTCTCAGTCTTTCCTCCGCAGCAGAGCCATCCTTATGTGTGAGGGTGTCTACTACTACTATCAAACATGTCTCAGTCTTTCAAACATGTATCAGTCTTTCCTCGACAGAGCCATCCTTATGTGTGAGGTGTCTACTACTACTATCAAACATGTCTCAGTCTTTCCTCAACAGAGCCATCCTTATGTGTGAGGGTGTCTACTTTCCTCAACTACTATCAAACATGTCTCAGTCTTTCCTGCAACAGAGCCATCCTTATGTGTGAGGGTGTCTACTACTACTATCAAACATGTCTCAGTCTTTCCTCCACAGAGCCATCCTTATGTGTGAGGGTGTCTACTACTACTATCAAACATGTCTCAGTCTTTCCTCCACAGAGCCATCCTTATGTGTGAGGGTGTCTACTACTACTATCAAACATGTATCAGTCTTTCCTCCACAGAGCCATCCTTATGTGTGAGGGTGTCTACTACTACTATCAAACATGTCTCAGTCTTTCCTGCAGCAGAGCCATCCTTATGTGTGAGGGTGTCTACTACTACTATCAAACATGTCTCAGTCTTTCCTCCACAGAGCCATCCTTATGTGTGAGGGTGTCTACTACTACTATCAAACATGTCTCAGTCTTTCCTCAACAGAGCCATCCTTATGTGTGAGGGTGTCTACTACTACTATCAAACATGTCTCAGTCTTTCAAACATGTCTCAGTCTTTCCACCACAGAGCCATCCTTATGTGTGAGGGTGTCTACTACTACTATCAAACATGTATCAGTCTTTCCTCACAGAGCCATCCTTATGTGTGAAGGTGTCTACTACTACTATCAAACATGTCTCAGTCTTTCCTCCACAGAGCCATCCTTATGTGTGAGGGTGTCTACTACTACTATCAAAC